>NW_027257887.1:0-239217 GCF_043159975.1 Macaca nemestrina
TCTGGGAAGAGGGAGAGAGGACAAGATACTTAAATGCTCCAAAATGAATAGAAGCCTCCCAAGAACTTCCCCCGAAATGGGGCAGGGATTTACAAAAGACCAAACCGAGCATGCGCAGTTACCTGAGCATAGCGCCACCAGAGCAAGCTATCAAGGAAGAAACAGGGTCACTAGAAGCCTGAGCCTCTACTCCCAGCTCTGCAACTCATTCACCCTATGACCTTGGTGAAAGCTCTTAGCTTCTGTGAGCCACAAGAGAATCATGGAAAAACAGAAGATATGAAAGTGCTCTACCTTTTTCACAGAACTGCTGAGGGAATAAAATCAGATAACAGATTTTAAAATTCTCTGTGAATTACAAAGCAAAATGCAAACGTATGAAATCATTCTTACCATTAATAACAGCACTGTAAAATTAAGAGCAGAGTTAAGACCACAGCATTTTCCACCCCCCGACTCCCGAGAGAAATAGTGAGTCCAGCTGATGTATTTGGGCAACCCCAGTATCTAGGCTTTGAGAGCCTCAAACCGCTCATGAACTCTGACAGTATCACTCCAGTCCAGTGCTCATTAAGTTCTCCAAGACAGCCAACTGACATAGAATACTACAGCTTTTTCAGCTGGGCTTGAAGCCCTCCAAGCTCACAGCACAGCTAAATAATGAAGAGGTTTTCTGCCACTAGACTCAAAAGCTGGCTTTTGTAAATTCCCATAGAAAGAACATTCAAGGCCAGGCATCGCGGCACATGCCTGTAATCCCAGCAATTTGGGAAGCCGAGGCAGGAGGATCACCTGAGGTCAGAAGTTCAAGAACAGCTTGGCCAATATGGCAAAGCCTCATCTGTACTAAAAATACAAAAATTAGCCAGGCATGCTGGTGGGCACCTGTAATCCCAGCTACTCGGGAGGCTGAGGCAGGAAAATCGCTTGAACTCAGGAGGCCAAGGTTGCAGTGAGCTGAGATCACGCCACTGCACTCCAGCCTGGGCGACAAGAACGAAACTCCATCTCAAAGGAAAAAAAAAGAAAGAGCATTCTTTTTTGCTGATGTTAAATTTCCTGTGCTTAACACAGAGAAATCATACAACACTGAAATCCTGAAAAACATATCATAAAAAGCATTTAGTGACTGAAAAGACATTCAATATAACCTGTAACAGTGAGTTCCCCTCCTCTTTCCAGCCAGCTCCACTAACGCTGTGACCCTCAACAATGCTTTCACTAACACAGAGGAAAATTAATAGGACCGCTTACCCCTCTCAGCTGACAGCTAAACCACTGTTTCTCCCTGGGCTCACTAAAGATGACCTTACCCAAAACCAGGCTGCAATGACCCTGTAGATGTTGACTAACGATTTCAAAATTCCCATATTCTTTGTCCACTCCTAAGGAAGATGAACGGAAGCCAGGTGTCTCCAAGTCAGAACTAACAGAGGCCTTAAACATCAGATGGCCCGTTCCCTTCTTTGACAACCGGGGGATCTAAAGCTGAGATTATGGAATAAAACAGCCCGTTTAATAACAAAGCGAAAACCAAAGCCTAGTCACCCAACCTCTGGTCCAAAACTCCTGCAACAACCCAGCACCCATACAAGATGAGTCTCCCTAACCAGAAACTCTGAAATCCTCAACTTTTGAGTGTCGAGGTGATGCTCAATGAAATGTTCATTGGAACAGCTCAGACTCTGGATTTTTGAATTCAGGATGCTCAACCAGCAGGTATAATGCAAATATTCAAAAATCCAAAAAAGGAAAAAAATCTGAGACACTTCTGATTCCAAGAAGTTTGGATGAGGGATATTCAACCTGCATTTTTTTTTTTTTCTCTCTAATGAAGGAAATTAAAAACGAGGCCCGAGCAAAGTCATTCAATCCATACTAAAGTCATTCAATAGTTTAATTAGTACCCATTTAAAGTTAAATGCTACCCGCAGATATTTAAAAGGATGAATACATACATGACTATAATCCCAGAACTTTGGAAGACCGAGGCGGGAGGATCACCTGATGTCAGGAGTCCAAGACCAGCCCAGCCAGCATGGTGAAACTCCATCTCTACTATAAATGCAAAAATTAGCCAGGCGTGGTGGCGCACACCTGTTATCCCAGCTACTCGGGAGGCTGAGGTACGAGAATCGCTTGAACCTGGGGGGAGCACGTTGCAGTGAGCCGAGATCACACCACTATACTCCAGCCTGGACCACAGAGCAAGACTCTGTCTCAAAAAAAATAAAAATAAAAAAAAAGAAAGAAAAAAGAGAATTTAAATTGTGTTTTCACATGGAGCCCATGTTCCCAGAACACAAGCCCTGCTCTATGCTCCAAGGGCACACAGGGTGCCCCTTTATCTAATACTCACCGTATTCCATGGCAGCCATTAGCACGCATCTGTCCATCGCACTAGACTTCCTGCACATGAGGCAGGGATCATATATTATTACCTTTCTGTCCCCAATGTCTGGCCTAGAAGACACTCAGCAAATGATTCCTGAACTAAGTCAGTTACTAAGATATGTTAAACTTGTATTAACAAAATTGATTTAATAAGTTTGCCAATGCAGCCTTCATACCACACAGCTTAAATCTCAACCTGCGGATTTATCTTGTGTACTGCTAGATTATCACCTATTAACATTCAGGAGGCACCTAGTATGTGCTAGGCATTACTAATTGCTGGGGACCTAGCAGGGACAAAACAACATTCCTTGTTCAAAGAGAAGTTCTAATATAAAGAGGAATAGAAGGAACATGCTAGATTGATGAAAGAGATAAGAAAAGGACAGGCTGCCCTGGGAAGCACCTGGTCTTGTCTGGATGGTACATAGTTAACGAAGTCTGAGTGCTTCATACAGCATAAGGTCATCTCCTCCAAAAAGCGAATGAAGCTTTGATTCCCCAGTACCAAAAGTCATCATAAAGATGTGCACAGCCATATGCTTAGTGTAGGAAGTGAAACCAAACAAACAAAGCTCCAACTTCCAGAGGCAACGGTCCAATTATGAAATCCTCTGGTTACGTTCAATTGAAATTCAAGGTATTCAAGAGGCCAATATTTAAGTGATAAATTAACCCAACCACTTAAAACTAAAGTAGTCTTTGGTTCAAGGGGTAAGGGTATAGTACCTTTTACAAATTTATTAGCTCTTAATATTTACATTTAAATATGATGATGATGGTGTAATAATAACTTTACTAAGTAGTTACTATGTGTTAGGCACCAAACTAAGCACTTTACACACACATTTGCATGATCCTGTGAGATGATCATGACCCCCTGTCATCCCATTTCATAGATGAAAGTCAGGTTTATATAAGCTTAAAAAGTTGCCCCAAATGACACAGCTAGTTAGCAAAACCCAGGCAGCCTGACTCCATAGGCCTTGTTTAAAGAAGTAATATTTATAAACTGTCCAGCACAGCGGTGGTACAAACAAGAGTTCAATAAATGCCTAAAGAGTACTTCATACCATGAAGAAAAGGTGGAATGGGTAGAGATCAGAGTAGAGTGAGTAACCGGTAAATATACTTCATGACAGGTAGTAACAGGATGTGACATTTAGGCTGTTTCCACATTTGTTTGCATAACACTTTTTCACAGTTCTAAAGCACAAGAACCATTCTAAGCTGGTGAAGGCATAAGGCATGTCTATGATCCAGGACTCCAATTCACTGTGGATCAGGGCATCTCAACCTTTACTCAACCTTTACAGTATATCAGAACCACCTGGGGGTTTTTAACAGCACTATACCTGCCCAGGCTCCATTCCTGCAGATTCTATTTCAACTGGTCGGGAGTAAGCACACATGCTTTTTTCACAGCCCCCAAGATGCAGCTAGGTTTGCAAACCACTGTCCAAGATGCTCTCACACTTCCGCTCAGTTCAACACACACTCACTGAGATTCTAAGCACTATGAATTGGGCTAAGTTAACAAGTCAGGCTCCACTCCCTAATAATATAGACAAAGAAACCAAGATCAGAGATTTATTCCAGTCCAAACCAAACAAATTGCCGGGTGAAAAAAATGCCCTGGCATAGTTTGTCATACAAAACAACTTCCTGCATCTTCCCAGTCAGTAGCCTAGAGACTGACTCTGAGCCATGAGAATTCAGAATCAGGGGAAAATGCCAGTCTGAGGCATCTGCCACACTCCTAGCACACCCCCAAAAGCGCCCAGCTACATTTCACATCCACTGTCCTAACAGGGGTCGAAATAGAGAAGAGCAGTGCAATACAGAAAACAGAGCCTGCTGGGCACCAAAAGGCTGGGGAATTACAGTCCTAGCCCTGCTACCAATCGGTCTACTCACTTCTCTCTGGTTCTGGTGTGGCCAACAGTTACGCGAGAGGTTGAGACATAAAAGCACAGATGTCAGACAAGCTCCAACATCCAAAATACATAGAAATTAAAAAGCATTAAGGTGATATCAAGGAATGTATAGCATCAACCAGAAAAGTATCTGAAGTATTCGTTTTCCCATTCTTAAGAAATCAAAAGTGGAAGCAGAAAATTGAGCAATCAGCCTACCAAGTTGACTGGGGCAACAGAATACACTCACGGATTCTGCTCACAACAGCGGGGGTGACAGACCAAAAGGAGAACTGCAGAGCGTCCCTCTCTCCTCTGTCCACCCATGCCACCAGTACGTGAGTGCGTCCACACGCAGCGCCCAGTCTCCTGTTCCACTGACGCCAGCGTCCACTCACCGCAAGCCTACTAAGTGCCACATGTGCTACGATGCTCCCTCATCTCATCACCATAGACATCCCTGCTGGAGGTGAGTATGTGACAGACGAAAATCACGGAGGCCTAGGGAGGTTGAGACCCGCGTTCCCACTGCAGTGAGGGTGTGCTTGAGAGGGACACCACGGCTGGGCCCTCCATGCCGCTCCACTCACTAATCACTCCCAGACCAGAGCAGCGAGGGGGAATTTTCTTCCTCTCACTATTTTCAGCCCCTTGGCTGACCCAGCATTCCCCAGAAAGCTATCGAATTCTGGCAGCTCTGAGACCACAAAGCCATAAACGCACGGGACACACAGCCCATCTGTCTCTAATGGGTCTTTTACTTGTCATGCTGGTCATTTCTAAGAGCAGATGGGTTAAGAAAGACTTGGCAAGTTACCACGAAATGACCCCTCCACTCTTCCCTGGGGGAAGGCTGACTAGCGAGCAGTCAGGCCGGCTTTCTTCCCCCACTCCCTGCATTCCTGTCCCCAAGGAGCCACAGACAATCCCACCAAATATAAGCAGGAGACAGCCACCTCCTTCCTACAGCTGGAGGGGGGAAGGGTCCTCTCGGGCCTTTCTAACTGCATGAAAACCAAACTGTGAGCTGTACTGACCCGGGCCTCACCCATGTTGCAGGCGTGTACAACCCAGGTGCCCAGTGGTATCATCAGGCAGAACTACAAATGTGCTTTCCATCGTTTTCATACAATGATTCCAGAACCGCTATCCACACAGCTCCACTTCTCACATATACGACGTGCTTCACGGATTACACAGCATGTTCACCATGGCCCTCATCTGCTCCTCCCAGCAGCCTTGTGTGATCCCTTGAGGATGCTTCCTCATACTGAGGTTTGAAACCAAAACTTTCCCAAGAACATCCAGCTAGTGTTAGAACCAGGATATGAGGGCTTCTGATTCTAGAACCAGTATTTGTTCCACTATTCCACATGGGCCCCTCCAGGGATTTCTGCCTGATCTTAAAATGCAGACAGCAAATCTGTCTCTCTACAGTCCTGGGTTCCCTATAGACAAGAAGTGAAACTTCTAAGAGAAAGCTTATACTTATTTGGAAGGCTACCTGGGATATTTCTTTTAAGTTAGTTTGTTCATGTTTTGGAAAGATTGTTCCAATGGCAATGCGGGGCATGAAGTGTAGAAAGGATTCCATGATGAGGCAGAGAAGAGAAACAATTCGGTGGCTCTTACAATGGTTCCAATGAGGCATGAGGCTCAAGCAGAAAGGACAGAGGGAAAATGCATTAGAAAGAAATGCAAAATGAAGTCCACTCAGACCCAGGATGGAAAAAAGGGGATTAAGCATGATGGTGGTTTCGAGGTTGAAAGACTGATGAACAAGGACGTCATTAACTACTGCAGAGTGGTATCTGGGGCCTGGGTGCACCAGTTGGTTTAACCATTCACCTGCTGAGCAGTCTCCGGGCTGTGTCCAGTTTCTAGACTTTATAAATAATGCTGCTATGAACAGATACATATAGGTTTTTGTGTGAACATGAGTCCTCATTTCTCTGGGATAATTGCCCGTGAATGTGAGTGCTGCCTCCTACAGCAATTGCACGTTTAGTTTTTTAAGAAACTGTCAAGCTGTTTTCCAGAATGGCTGTACCATCTTCCATTCCCACCAGCCAAGTGTGAGTGATTCCGTTTCCCCGCATCCTCACCAGCATTGCTCTTGTTACTACTTTTTATTTTAGGCATTCTGATAGGTGTGTAGTGACGTGGCTTTAGTGTGCATTTGTCTGATGGCTCATGATGTTGAACATCTTTTCATGTGCTTATATGTTATCTGAAATGTCTCTTCAGGTTTTTTATTCATTTTCAAACTAGATGACTTGGTTTCACTGCTGAATTTGGATAGTTGTTTATATATTATAGATATGAGTCCTTCATCAGACATGTGGTTTGCAAATAGTTTCTCCCAGTCTCTAGCTCCTCTTTTCATCTTTATTTTGCATTTTACATTTTAGTCCATGATCCATTTTGAGTTAATTTTTGTACGAGGTATGAGGTTTCGATCAGAGTTCAGGTTTTTTTTCCTATGAATAATCAGGTAGCCAGTAACTTTTTTTTAAGAGACAAGGTCTACTCTGTCACCCAGGCTGGAGTGCAATGAGAGGATCAGAGCTCACTGCAGCCTCGACTCCTAGGCTCAAGTTATCCTCCAGCCTCGACTCCTGGGCTCAAGTTATCCTCCTGCCTCAGCCTCCTGGAGTAGCTGAGACCACAGGCAGGTGCCACCATGACCAGTTAATTTTGTTAGTTTTTGTAGAGACAGGGTCTTGTGCCATGTTCCCCAGGCTGGTCTGGAACTCCTAGGCTCAAGTCATCATCCACTTATATGGGGCCAGGCAGTGGCACATGCCTGTAATCACAGCACTTTGGGAGGATGAAGCAGGAGAATCACTTGAATCCAGGAATTCCAGACCAGCCTGAGCAACAGACGGAGGCCCTATCTCTGCAAAATATTTTAAACATTAGCTGGGCATGGTGTTGTACACCTGTGGTCCCAGTTACTTGGGAGGCTGAGGTGGGAGGATCTCTCAAGCCTATGGGGCTGAGGCTGCAGTGAGCCGTGATCGCACCACTACACTCCAGCCTGGGAGAAAGTAAGACCCTGTCTCCAAAAAAAAAAAAAAAAAAAAAATAGAGCATCACCCATATTAAAGACACACATTGTCTTTTTGAAAATTTAATTACAGTTATATAATGGACATGTAAAATGTCCAGTTTGAAAGGTTGAAACATATATAACTCTAAGTATTATTACCTTAAAATTCTGATTCCTCCCTAAGGTATCGCATACTGTTTACATAAGTATCACAATGCCTGGACAACAACTAAAAATGTGTACGAGGGAGAAAAATGATCATATATGCCTATTAATTAAGGTACATTTCCCCCTTATACATAAAAAAGTCATCACGGCAAACCCCTGTGACTGTATCTAAAGCAAGCCTACAGTTTTACTTCTCCGTATTATAAAATGCAAGGCTACAATTCAAATACTAAACACTTCCTGAAGCCAACTGTAGTTTACTTAAAATAAATGCCTAGGGTCTATATCAAAAATATGAAAAAGCTAGCTACTTCATAGCCATTCCAATCTAAGTTCAGCTTTTCTTTTTTAATTGACACATAATTGTGTACTGTACATATGTATGAAGTACACAGAGTGATGTTATAATACATGTAATGTATGTGATCAGCATAATTAGCATATCCACCATCTCAAACATTTATCATTTCTTTGTGTTGGAACGTTCGATGCCCTTTCTCCAATTATCTGGAACTATATATATATATATTTTTTTGAGACAAAGTCTGGCTCTGTTGCCCAGGCTGGAGTGCAGTGGTGTGATCTCAGCTCACTGCAACATCTGCTTCCTAGGTTGAAGCTATTCTCCTGCCTCGGCCTCCTTGGTAACTGGGGTTACAAGGCACCCACCACTATGCCTGGCTAATTTTTGCATTTTTAGTAGAGACGGGGTTTCTCTACACATTGGCCAGGCTTGTCTCAAACTCCTGACCTCAGGTGATCCACCCACCTCAGCCTCCCAAAGTGCTAGGATTACAGGTATGAGCCACCACACCCAGCCTGAAACTATATATTCTTGTTAACTATAGTCATCCTATGTTATAGAACACTAGAACTTTTTCCTATCCAGCTATAATTTTGTATTCTTTAACAAATTTCTCCCTATCTGCCTCTTCCCCGACCCTTCTCACCCTCTAGGATCCTCTGTCTACTTTCAAATTCCATGAGATCCACTCCTTTTTGCCTTCCACATAAGTGAACATGTGCTGTGTAACTTTCTGTCCCTGGCTTATTTCATAATATCTTCCAGTTCCATCCACGTTGCTGAGAATAACAGGACTTCTTCCCGTGTTATGGCTGAATAGTACTCCACTGTGTATAAATACCACATTTTCTCTATCCATCATCTGCTGTTGGACACCGAGGCTGATTCCTTATCTTGGCTATGGTGAACAGTGCTGTAGGAAACAGAGGTGCGGATGCCCCTCCGACACTGATTTCCTTTTCTTTGGGTATCTACACTGTAGTGGGACTGCTGGATCACACTGTAAAGTCATTTGCAGTTTTCTGAGGGACCTCCATACTGTTTGCCATAGTGGGTGCCGTAGCTTACTCTTACTCTTTTTCTTTTTTTCTCTTCGAGACAGAGTCTCACTGTTGCCCAGGCTGGAACACAGTGGTGCAATCTCGGCTTGCTCACTGTAGCATCTGCCTCCAGGGTTCCAGTAGTTCTCATGCCTCAGCCTCCTGAGTAGCTGGGATTATGGGCGCCCACCACTGCACCTGGTACATTTTTGTATTTTTTAGTAAAGATGGGGTTTCACCACGTTGGCCAGGCTGGTCTTGAACTCCTGGTCTCAAGTGACCCACCCACCTCAGCTGCCCAACGGTGCTGGGATTACAGGTATGATCCACCGCTCCCAGCTAATTTTTGTGTTTTTAGTAGAGACGGGGTTTCACCATGTTGGCCAGGCTGGTTCAAACTCCTGACATCAGGTGATCTGCCCGCCTCGGCCTCCCAAAGTGCTGAGATGTCAGCGTGCGACCCGCGCCCAGCCAGCTGCTCTAGTGCACACCCCCCTACAGTGTGTAAGAGCTCCCTTGTCTCCATAGCCTCACCAGCACTTGCTATTTTTTGTCTTTTTGATAATACTCATCCTAACAGGTGAGATGATACCTCACTGTGGTTTTGATTTGCATTTCTCTGATTATAAGTGATACTGAGCATTTTTCTCACATATTTTTTGGCCATTTGTATGTCTTCTTTAAAGAAATGTCTGTTTTATTGGGTGTGGTGACACAAACCTGTAAGCCCAGCACTCAGAACGCTAAGGCAGGAGGACAGCTTGAGCCTAGACCAGCCTAGGCAGCATAGCGAAACCCTAGCGCAAAAAAAAAAAAAAAAAAAAAAAAAGAAGAAGAAGAAGAAGAAGAAAAAAGAAATATCTGTGTCTGTTCAGCTTTTTGACCTCCAAAAATTAAGAGCCTATTTTGGAATCTGACAACCTGCCTGATTCAGAGACAATATGTGTTTGGTTCTACTCTGCTACTTCCTATGTGACTTTGGGAAGTTCCCTTAGCCAATTTGAGCTCAACTTCCTCAACATTAACCAGGAATAAGTACCACCTACCTCTGTTGGTTAATGCTGAGGACTGAAAGGAGAACCTCCACAACGCCACTTGACAATGCCGCCTGGCAGAAACCCTTCAATGCGGGACTGGTAGGATCATCTGAAGCTAAGTACAATTTTCCTTTCCACTGTCCTAGGCTCACTCTGCATACGATTAGCAAGGAATAGCGAATAAAGGAAACCAAAATAGTTGCTTAATTTTTAATAAGAAATTTTTCAAAAGTGGGGGTGGTGGCAAAATAGGACGGACAGGAGGGGAAGGAAAAGCAGCCGGTCACAAGTTCTAGTCCAGGGCTCATCCCCGGCCTCCTTACTCAGGCAATCACCAGTCCCCACCTCCTGGGGAGGGGTACTTTCTCGGCTGGCTTCACCCACATGGAAGGCACTGCCACAGGTGTTCAGAAACCAGGAGCACCTTGAAATGGGCAATGTGCTTTGGGTAGGAGACCTACAATTTCCCCAAAGAAACCACGGCACAAAAGTGACCCACACAGGAGGTACCAACGGCTGTAAATACTTGGTGGCAAAAACTGATGTCATACCTTCTGTCCAGGAGACACACACCCAAATAAAACTTGCCAAAATAGCAGAGAAAAAAATACAGCAGACAGCCAGTGCCATTCTGTTACAGAAATATTTATATCCCAAAACCAGGGACCTCTCTGGAACACTGTCTTTATTTCCACGTTTCATGGAAGATGTTTGAGTGCACTCACGTGTGTCTCAACAAACTTCCAGTCCCTGCTCTAAACCCTGTGGCTCCTCAGCAAAACCCAAAAACAAGTATCAGTTTTCCTTCCAAATGGGAAATTTCCTGACCTAGCGAACCCAGCATCAAATCCACTTATTATGAGATAGCTGATTACAGGCGAAGCCCTCTAGTCCCAGGATGACTCCCCTCCTGCAGGAGCGGGAGGGATGGGCATAGCACTGGCCTGCCAGACCACATCTCCAGGCAGTTTGAAACCATGGCTGCTCAGGTGAGCCATGATAAAAATCAAAACCAAGTATCTCTGAAAAGTGTACATGTGAAGAACCAGACCTCGGACCAGACTCAGCAGAAATGGATGTTGCAAGGTTTGTTCAGAGACCTCCTCTCCATGCCCCCTCTCCCCGGGACCTCCCTCCTTGCACTAGGAGCCCAGGGCCAATGGATCGCTCCCTTACCTCTAGCGCAGAGCATTTTCAGAACCAGCTCCCAGACTGTACCAGACCCTGAAATGTATTCACTGAATGTACTATTTCTTGAAATGATCATAAATCAACTGACTATAACAACAACTGTTTTAAAAGTGTTCTCTCTCTCTCTCTCAGGAATCGTGCCATGAGTTTGAGCAAGCAGCTTTGCTTCTCTCTACTGCAATTCTATCATTTGCAAAATGTTAACAATTACTGTGTTCACCCATAGCATTGTTGTAAAAAGCCTTAAGACCCACTTCATGTAGCCTGCCTGGAGCACAGACCCTGTCACATGGTAAATGCCCACTGAAGGTGAGTTATCTGTAGCTATTATTACCTGCCACTCCAGCGAACAAAAGGAGTCGATCAGGCCTCATCGTATCACCATGAAAGGATGTCCATGTCGACTACGCAGTGAGAATAGGGGAACTCAATGTTGATCACGTACTATTTTGTTTTTTACAGTGTGTACATACATATTTGTAGGCACACTGGAAAAGATCTGGAAGGAAATACACCCAGTGTTAATAGTGACTACCCCAAAGACACATTCATCCAAACACACAACAGAAAAACACTCACTATCTTTCTGACTTCCATATCATTTGAACTATTTTCAATAAGCGTCTATGGCTTTTGTAAAGTTTTTGAAAGGAATTTATTGCATTTTTTTCTGGAGAAACAAGCAGGAGCATGAAAAAGGTGGAAACAGAAGGTTAAATGGAATGGGACTCAATGGAATTGAGTCCCAGCCAGGTTCAGCAGGTACAGGAACCACGCACCTCTCACTACAACTCAACACCAGCTCTCTCTTCTCTTGGTCCAACGGCCCAAGACTTAGAGATAAAATGTTTATTGTGATCACATCAATCACACCAAGGAGCTTGGAACCACCCTTCCAAACTCCTCTGGTTCTGTGTACCTGCCCGGGGCTGTTAGCTTTCCTCCTGTGTCTTTGGCTGACCTGTAATCCCCTAGTGGTGGAAATGCACCCTGACACTTAGCCATCATCTCCACAACACTCAGCACCGCATAGAGACCAGGGCAGTGATGCCCACTCGGACTGTGATTCTACTTATAAAGAAAAGGACCAGGGGCCAGATGCGAATTGTCTTTGGTAACTCACCAGCTGTTGCTTGAACCAGAACAAAGCCAGGTCTCCTGATGCCCAGAAAAGAGCTAGTGCCTGTCCCACTGGAAACGTGGTGAAAATGTTTTGCTTGCTGTGAAAAGATGCACTACTGGAGAAGATGGGTGCAACTTCTCATGGAGACACTCAGCCCAGATCACCAGGAAACAGGGCTGCTGGATGAGACACTTGGCCCAGATCACCAGGAAACAGGGCTGCCGGATGAGACACTCGGCCCAGATCACCAGGAAACAGGACTGTTGGATGAGACATGGGGCCCAGATCACCAGGAAACAGGGCTGCCGAAAGAGACACTCAGCCCAGATCACCAGGAAACAGGGCTGCCGAATGAGACACTCGGCCCAGGTCACTAGGAAACAGGGCTGCCAGATTAGACACTAAGCCCGCCCACCGGAAAGGAAATCTGGATGG
Organism: Macaca nemestrina; assembly: GCF_043159975.1. Classification (NCBI taxonomy): domain Eukaryota; kingdom Metazoa; phylum Chordata; class Mammalia; order Primates; family Cercopithecidae; genus Macaca; species Macaca nemestrina. Next base: position 12,661 of record NW_027257887.1, read on the forward strand.
GCAATGGAGGGAAATTCACACAGCCCAATGACAGCAACAGCATGAACAAGACAAAAAATACCTGACTGGAAAGCCATAGCCTGGCTAGCAGATTCGAAACAGAGCCACAATCCTAGCAGCACATATCACTGCAACACAGAGCTTCAATCAGTGTATGCACACTTTAAGTAGATATGTAAAATGTCCATGTTTTTGGAACAAGGGGTATTTGTGTGTGTGTGATGTCAAAGAAAACAGCTGAGAAGAAACTGTGGCAAGGAAATAGAAATAGGCGCCCTTACACATTGACAGTGAGATAACGGTATGGCCCTAACGGAAGGGAATCCAGCAACACCCATCAAAATTTAAAATGCGCAGAACCCTGGATCCCTCAATTCCATTTCTAGCAATGCATCCTATGAACATATTCACGCAAATATGCAAGAATTATGTACAACTCAGCATTGATTAATCCAAACGGTTGGGAACAACCTAAATACTTACCGGCGGACAACCGTGTTTATCTTATGCCAACATCTGTGTTTTTAAAAACAAGACACATAGGCTCGGCGCAGTGGCTCACGCGTGTAATCCCAGCACTTTGAGAGGCTGAGGCAGGTGGCTCACGAGGCCAAGATATCCAGACCATCCTGGCCAACATGGTGAAACCCCGTCTCTTCGAAAAATACAAAAATTATCTGGGCATGGTGGCGCACGCCTGTAGTCCCAGCTACTCAGGAGGTTGAGGCAGGAGAATCCCTTGAAACCGGGAGGCAGAGGTTGCAGAGATCTGAGATCACGCCAGCCTGGTGACAGAGCAAGACTCTGCCTTGGAAAAACAAACAAACAAACAAAAACTGGCAACAGTGGTCACAGGGCAGTGATGGGAGTAGGACTGCCTTTCACTCTCCAGGACCTTTTGAATGTCACTCACATTACATATTCAAAATACATGACTACAGCAAATATTTTCAAAGAAACTATGAAAAACTGGGAGAATAAGAATATCTAACACACAGGACTGCTGTATAATTAAAGAATGAAAAATATTAAGCACTATCAGAGTTCAAAGGAAGAAAGATTAATTCTAGCTTGGATGTCAGAGTAGGTATCATGTAAAGGAAATGAGTATTTCAAGTCTTGAAGGATAGAGAAGATTTAAAGAGGCGGAAGTGTGGAGATGATGTCCCAGATGGAGATAAGAACATAGGCGAAGACGATGTCCCAGATGGAGTTTAGAACATAGGCGAAGACAATGAAGAGATGAGAAGGTATAAATTCTAAGTGCAGCTCTGAGGCTGGGCTTTAGAACAGGGCTTAGGAAAGAAGCTGGAACGCAAGGCTGATGGTGGGAATGGAAACACTGAAACCCAAACTTGCATATCACGCCCTGATCATGAGCCTTGAATGCCAAGCCAGGGAACCCGTCCTTGATCTTAATAATGAAAAATCACTGGGCTGGGTGTGGCGGCTCATGCCTGTAATCCAGTGCTTTGAGAGGCTGAGGCGAGAGGACTGCTAAGGATAGCACACCTGTAGTCCCAGCTACTCAGGAGGCTGAGGCGGGAGGATCACTTCAGCCCAGGAATTTAGGGTTACAGTGAGCTGTGATGGTACGCCTGCATTCCAGCCTGAGCAACAGAGCAAGGGCATGTCTCAAAAATCAAATCAAATGAAATAAAATCACTAAAAGTTTGTATAGACATGAAGTATAAAATCATACCATATATGAATTAATTCAGATATATAATATAAATTAGAGGGGGAAAAGAGAACTTAGGAAGCTATTATAAGAAAACAAGACTCAACTAAGACATGAGCAAAGGCCCTGGGCTCACAGCGCTATCTTCATATAAAGGAATGAACTACCACATTTATTTTCATGGTATCACCAACTTAGATACAGGCTACAGTATTCTGGAACCATCTCTGTATCAGTCAAATCAGATAGCCATAATACCATAGGGAAATACCATAAAAAACGCCATAGGCTGTGTGGTTTAAACATTAGTTTATTTCTCACAGCTCTGGAGGCTGGAAGTCCAAGATCAGAGTGTTGGCCAACTCAGTTCCGGGACAGGGACCTCTTCCTGGCTTGCAGACAGCAACCTTTCTTCTTGTTTCCTCACACCAGGGCAGTGGGAGCTGCCTGCTTTCTCTCTTTTTTTTTGAGACAGAGTCTCGCTCTGTCACCAGGCTGGAGTGTAGTGGCACAATCTCAGCTCACTGCAACCTCTGACTCTCTGGTTCAAGCAACTCTCCTGCCTCAGCCGCCCGAGTAGCTGGGATTACAGGCACGTGTCACCAAACCCAACTAATTTTTGTATTTTTAGTAGAAACAGGGTTTCAGGATGGTCTCAATCTCCTGACCTCGTGATCTGCCCACCTCGGCCTCCCAAAGTGCTGGGATTACAGGTGTGAGCCACCACACCCGGCCTGGTTTCTCTTCTTCTAAGGGCACTAATCCTGTGAGACAAGGGCCCATGCTCATGACCTCCTCTAACCCTTATCACCTCCCAAAAGTCCTACCCCCTAATACCATCACACTGGCAGTTAGGGCTCCAGTACAAGAATCTGTTGGAGACATAAACATTCAGTTTAGAACAATGTCTTTTCAATCCTGTTGAAAAAAACAACCAAATGAGTAGGCAAAGAAGTACCTTATATGTAAACAAGTCAGGACTTTTCATATTTCTGCTAACACATTAAGGTCAATTTAAAATGTCTGATAACAAGAGTCAGAAGCAGAGATAAATGAAAGTTAGTTACTCTGCATTTTAGACCCACATTGAGCTGTCTTTCAATGACATTGTGGCACAAAGAACACTGCTTTCTATTCCTGGTTTTGCCACCAAAAAAGCTGGAACATTTCCCTGTATTTCCGTTTATCTTGAAAATCACTGGGCTGACCTAGCAGACCTCCAAGGTCCCTTCCATTCACAAATTCCACAAATAACTTCCTACCAACAGATGCTACACAAATAAACTACACTGACGAAGGGGAAAGCTAACACTAGCAAACAATGAGATGAGACAAGACGTATAGAGAACTGGATCAACCACAAACTGGTGGACGATGAGCCGGCGGTGGATAAAAACACATTCCCTAATGACGGACAGAGAGGCAATGGCGCCGAGGTAGTATTGTGGAAGATTTCCTATTTTAAATCTTAAGATAAATGCCCAATTGTTTATATTCATTCTGATTAAATGTGAACATGAAAACTTCCTCCAGGGGACACAGACATCTAAAAAGTTCCCAATGTATCCAATTTGTCATTTGATATTTTTACTGACAAGAAAAATGAGGGACTGAATATACAAACAGACCATGCCTGATCATATGTATAAAGACAGAACTCAGACCACAACCTGTAGCTGCCCACCCAGGAAACCAATCCCCTATCTACAGTCAACAGCCAGGAGGCCAGCCAGGCTAGCACATCAGACAGGAAGCCAGACTGCTCTCTCTCCACAACCCAGAAGCTAAACCACAACTCTGTCCATGTGGCCAGGACTTGACTCAAAACTGACAGCTACCCTAATTTTGGCCCCTGTTTCCAGTTAGGATCATTCAGAGAAAGCCAAATATGCCCCTAACCAATCACATAGGACAACCCACTTCTGCACAGCCGCCTCCAGTCCCCACAACAGCCTCCACTGGGAGCCGTTCTTTTCCATCCTGAAATTTCCCCACTCTTCATCAGCCACTCACTTGCATGTCAGTCTCTGCCACACGCAAGTAATGGTGCTGACTCTCTTGCCACAGCAGTTCTGAGAAAATCACCTCTGCCTGTCTCATGCGAGCGGCCTTCCTTTATTTCCCCCAAAGAATAAGTCTTAAATGAGGGGCTTCTCTCTATATGGCCAAGCTATACAATTCAGAAGCCCAGCATGGCAGATTCCAAGCCTGAAAGACCATACACCCCTCAGGTCTTCTTTCCACAAAACACAGCTTCCTTGAGTTCTTCAGTCACTCCCACCAACCAGGGAAGGAACCACGTGTTATGGAAAGATGAAGGGCCTTGAAGTCAAACTTCTGAGTTCATCAAGTACTTCATCTTTCCACTTAAGAAATTACATGGCCTCGGCCAGGCGTGGTGGCTCACACCTGTAATCCCAGCAGTTGGGGAGTCCCAGTTGGGCAGATCACTCATGGTTGGGAGTTCAAGGCCAGCCTAACCAACATGAAAAAACCCCGTCCCTACTAAAAATACAAAATCAGCCTGGCGTGGTGGCGCATGCCTGTCATCCCAGCTACTCAGGAGGCTGAGGCAGGAGAATCACTTGAACCAGGGAAGTAGAGGTTGTGGTGAGCCGAGATCGCGCCATTGCACTCCAGCCTGGGCAAGAAGAGCAAAACTCTGCCTCAAAACAAAACAAAACAAAATAAATGACGTGAAATTGAACAATTTTCTTAACTTCTCTAAGCCTCTATCTTCATCTTCAATAAAATCATTTTACCTCCAAGATTGCATTAAATGGAATCCCACATGTAAACCAGCTGAAAAATATTAGGGGCCCAACAGCTGTGCGCTCCTACTGCCGCCCCACTTTACCCCAAGGGAGAAGCACAAGATGTCCAGAAAAAGCCTGTTGGTCCCTACACCTCAGCATCCTGTGTTCACACAAGGCGCAGTGGCATCCAGACTTACCGGGGTCACCCAAATACAAGACATGTTTTGATTTTTCAACTTAGGTACACATGGCTTCTAACGTTCACCATATATGATCCATAATTTAGAAGAGATTCTCCTACACTACCCCGTGGTTCTATTTTAGCAGACTTAGATGTGCCATAATAGCTCACTCTCTTAAGCCCTCTTCAGTATCAAAAACAAAACTTTAATCTGTAACACAGTTATCAGCAGTGAAAGTGGAAAAGGTACCTATGAGTCAAAATGACCCTCTGCCCCGCCCCGCCCCACCCTACAAAAAGCTGTTCAGGAGTATTTGGGCTGCTTATGAGAATGCTGTCTGTATTCCCAGGGACAAACGCCTACCCTGGTTGGAAGCTGCGCTGCTCAGCCTCCAGGGTAGAAAGCTCCCCACACCCTCTACCCAAGGAGAGGAGAAGCAAATGGGGTGGCCAGGCTCCAGGATGTGGATGTTTAGTGTGGTTTCTGCAGTCCAGGTCACCGCCATGGGTGAAGCTCTTCCTTCCTTCTTTTCCACCCAAGTGGCCAAGGTCCTACGGCCGCTGTAGGGCCTCTACCCTATGAGTTAGCCCAGCCATCATTCTCTCTTCTTCTTCTTCTTCTTCTTCTCCTCCTCCTCCTCCTCCTCCTCCTCCTCCTCCTCCTCTTCTTCTTCTCCTTCTCCTTCTCCTTCTCCTTCTTCTTTTTTTTTTTTTTGAAATGGAGTCTCACTCTGTCACCTAAGCTGGATGCAGTGGCATAATCTTAGCTCACTACCACCTCTGTAAACCGGGTTAAAGCAATTCTCCTGCCTCAGTCTCCCAAGTACCTGGGATTACAGACACCCGATACCACGCCCAGCTAATTTTTATATTTTTAGTAGAGACGGAGTTTCAACTTGTTGGCCAGGCTGCTCTCGAACACCCGACCTCAGGTAATCCACCTGCTTTGGCCTCCCAAATTGCTGGGATTACAGGCATGAGCCACTGCATCTGGCCGAGTCAGCCCAGCCATCCTGACATTTTGTTCTGGCAAAATTACTCTCTTCTACATCTACCTTCCAAGTAGCTAAATCAGAGATCTGGCCCTTGGGGCAGGCTTGAAGAATCCCTGTTTTTGGTCCTCAAGAGGTCCTTCCAGGGTCTGGGACAATTTCAAGACTTGTGTTCTTAAAGAGGAAAGAAACCTCACGTACATGGCTCTCGCAGAGCTCAGGCGAGCCCGTATCGGAGGCAAGGCTTGGGAGGTGGCCCTAAGGTTTGGGTGTGCCATCTATGATAACAGCTAAGAGATCTGAAGCCAGCTGTCTGGGTTCAAACCTCAATTCCAACAGCACTGGCTGTGTGATGTTAGACAACGTCCCCAGCCTCTCTGTGGTTCAGTTTCCTCACTGTAAAAGGGCCACAATAATAGAGCTGCTCTAAAAATTAAGTGAATTGGTGCATATAAGGTATTCAGAACAATGCTTGGCACATGGGGAGTTCAATAGACACGTATTGAACAGAGTAACTTAGCAATTAGTAAATATACTCATGCAGGCCAGGCGCTGTGGCTCACGCCTGTAATTCCAAAACTTTGGGAGACTAAGGCGAGAGGGTCCCTTGAGCCCAGGAGTTTGAGACTAGCATGGGCAACACAGCAATATTCCATCTCTAAAAATGTGTGTAACATACATGTATATATACACTCAAATGTTCACAGTGTATTTATAATATACAAAATAGCTGGAATACAGAGTTAACTATTCACAATGGTTACTTCTAGAGAAGGGGGAATGCAAATTTCAGCTTTTTACACCACACATATATTCTTGTATCATCTGAAATATTTAAGCAAATTGTATGCATAAATTTGCCCCGAAACACATACCAGAACAATGTAGTTTTAACTCCAAAATCTTCAAATCATGATGGAATTGTCCTGTGAAAGCAAATTTATAGAGATGAAAAGTCTCCCTGCAGCCTAAATGCTCTTTCATGTGACCTATATTACACAAACCAATGCAGAGGCCCAATCCTTGTCCCACTGTCATACGAATTTTTCAGTGAACTGCATTCCCCTTTACAAACTAGATGATAATTAGAGTTACCAGGCAAGAACGTGGATCCAGTTCTGCTTTTTCAAAGCCCAATGTTCCTCACATAATAACAATGCATTCTTCAACCGGTCAACTGCCCCCAACACCTGAGCTCTCTGTTGTACACAACTCAGCAAGGCCTGGGAGAAAGCAGGTGCAAATTTCACTTACTCAGTAACAACACATCCCGCCTGATTCTTCTGCTGGGCTAGTTCTCAAGTCATCTTTTTCTAAGCTTTCATTTGGCTCTGCCACACGTACCTAGGCTGGGTAAAACACTTTACCAGATTTTTTTTTTTTTTCGAGACAGAGTTTCACTCTGTCGCCCAGGCTGGAGTGCAGTGACGCCATCTCGGCTCACTATAACCTCTGCCTCCTGGGTTCAAATGATTCTCCTGTTTCAACCTCCCAAGTACTTGGGAATACAGGCATGCCACCACACCCAGCTAGTTTTTGTATTCTTAGTAAAGATGGGGTTTCACCATATTGGTCAGGCTGGTCTCAAACTGCTGACCTCATGATCCGCCTGCCTCGGCCTCCCAAAGTGGTGGGATTACAGGCGTGAGTCACTGCACCTGGCCTACTTTACCGGTTTTGTTCCTGAATGAAACCTGTTATTACTATCAATAATGTCAATCAGTGCCATTTCATTCACCGTGTGACACACACACAAAGCACTTCATACTCGCTCCACCTATCTGCTTTTCTGCAATGGCCGCAGTGTTCCCCATCTTACATGAGAGGCACAGAGAAAGACAATGACTTCTCCAAGGTTTTGTAATTCACAATCAGTGGCAGAACCAACATATCCAACCAGGTCTGGCCAAGGCCTGTGTTTCAGCCACACCACTTGGTTGCTGCCCCTAAGGCTCAATGGGCAAGTGACAGATCACTCCGATTGCAGAGGCTGCAGAAATGCCTTCCGCCATAGTACAATGGACGGTTCGCTCTCAGGAGGGGAGGCAGGGGTGGGAATCAGCACACGGTTCTGCTCGGTTTCTCATGCAGGGCACAGACTATGTATTTTGTGCCTTGGTTTGGAGGTGAAATGTCTCCTGCCCCCTGTACCACAGCTTTCTTTGGCCTCTCCACATAAAAGTACAACTGAGTTCCTCAGGGGCAGGCAGTGATCACTGCCCTGTGCCACACCTGACTGCTGTCCCAATAGGTGGACACACAGGCTCTTCTCTTATGGCCCAGGCTGCCCCCATCTGCTAAGCATCGAAAACTACACACAGGATTTGCAGAACATTAATGACATGGAGGTGACTGCTTCATCTCTGTTGAAAACTTACTGCTGTGTTGTAAAGAAGAGAATTCAGGAAAAGCTGAACATTTGAGGCTGGCTGGCTGTGATCTTCAGCTGCTGAGAAAGCCTCAGCTGCTCGGTTCCACTGTGGAAATCCAACTCCTCCCTCAAAGTCCAACTCACGTACACCTCCTCTGCGGTGCCTGCCCCTTCCTCCCTTTCAGAAGCACGTGCTCCCTCTGCAGTCCCAGAGCATTCTATCGCCAACTCTGGAGCCACACTGTCCCAGCCGACAGCCAGCTCAGTGCACAGCTGCCTCTCCCTGTGTGTACCTGCAGGCCCCACCTCGGCTGGAAGGCTGCCTCCTTCTCCTCCACACGGAGGCGGCACTCAGGACCTACTGAATGAGGGAGGGAGTGGATGAGCAAGATCAGCCAAGGGCCACAGGGAATGAATGGCCTGCGGCTCCCAGCAGGAACAGCCCCTGCCCTGCCAATCCGGAGGTGCTGGCTCCGTTCTCAGCAGGGCTGCTAAAAGCTCCCTTATAACAGCTCTAGGCCACAACGACCAACTTGGTGTCAGGCCCTAAAGACACCAAAAATCCTAACAAATAAAGAGGCGGCTATGCAGCATGCTGGTTAAAAGCACAGGCTTTGGAGTCAGAGCTTGAATTCCACTTATTATGTGACCTTGAGCAAGTTACTCAAGGCATCAATCTCATTTTGTCACCAGCAAAATGAGGACATTATCCGCCACACAGTGTTGCTGAAAAAGTAAGAGAGGTGACAGACGCAAAGTGCTTGGCACTTACTTACTTTTACTGGTTTATTACAAAGAAGAGAACACAGGAACAGCCAAATGCAAGAGATGCACAGGGCACACCACGGGGCAGAGAGGTCGGGGCTCCCATGCCGTCCCTGGAAGTGCCACCTCCCCAGCACCAAATGAGTTCACCAAACCAGAAGCTCTCCAAACCCAGTATTTAGAGGGTTTTATGGAGTTTTCATAACATAGACATGATGAAGTCATTGGCCACCCGTGACTAGCTCAATCTCCAGCCTGTCTCGTCTCCCCTCCCAGAGGTAGGGGTGGGGCTGATATGTCCAACTCTTTACTCATGACTCATCTTTCTGGCAACCAGCCCCAATCCTGAACCTGTCCAGGGGCCTGAAGCCACCTGTCATCTCATTATCATACAAAAGACACTCCTATCACCCCAGAGATTCCAAAAGTCTTAGAAGCTCTTGTGTCAGGTATTGAAACCTAAGACCAAATATTATAACCAATGATGTTCCTATCACTCAGGAAATTACAAGGGTTTTAGAAGCTCTGGGCCAAAAACCAGAAAGAATACTAAATATATAAACTATTGTACTATGTATCCCACTATCACGATACTTTTTTTTTTTGAGACAGCGTCGACCTCTGTTGCCCAGGTTGGAGTACAGTGGTGTGTACAGCTTATGATGCGATCTCAGCTCACTGCAACCTCCACCTCCCAGGTTCAAGCAATTCTTGTGCCTCACGCTCCTGAGTAGCTGGGACTACAGGTGTGCGACACTACAACTGACGAATTTTTGTATTTTTTAGTAGGACAGGGTTTCACTGTGTTGGCCAGGCTGGCCTTCAACTCCTGGCCTCAAGTGATTTGCCTGCCTCGGCCTCCCAAAAATCTGGGATAAGTCACAAGCCACCATGCCTGGCCTCACTATCACAATAATTATACTGAGAGGATTGGGGAGAAAAACGTGGGCAACAGGAGGAGGGGAGAGGGTAAGCAACCTGAATCCTTGTCTTCCACACAATCTAGAAGAACCAGCTAAAACATAAACATAGTAACCTCCAAGGAGCAGGGATCAGGGTGGAGAAGGGTAAGGTGGGGGATTGCTGGGTTTTATTGTGAGCCTTGTTAATTTCTGACTCTTAGAGCTGTATGCCTGTACAACTTTGCAAAAATGAGTATTTACCTGTAATCCCAGCACTTTGGGAAGCCAAGGTGGGCGGATCACGAGGTCAGGAGATCAAGACCATCCTGGCTAACACGGTGAAACCCCATCTCTACTAAAAATACAAAATATTAGCCAGGCATGGTGGTGGGCACCTGTAATCCCAGCTACTCAGGAGGCTCAGGCAGGAGAATGGTGCGAACCCAGGAGGCAGAGCTTGCAGTGAGTTCAGACCATGCCACTGCAATCCAGCCTGGGCGACACAGCGAGACTCCATCTCAAAAAAAAAGAAAGAGTATTTAATTTTTAAACAAAATCTGATACTTGACCAACAACAATAGTATATTAAGTGATACAGTTTTTTGTTTTTGTTTGAGAGGGTCTTGCTCTGTTGCCCAGGGAGGAGTGCCGTGGTGTAATTCTAACTCACCACAGCCTCAGATTATTGGGATCAGGTGATCAACCTCCCGAGCAGCTAGAACCACAGGTATGCACCCCCACGCCCAGCATTTTTTTTTTTTTTTTTTTTTTGGTAGAGGTGGAGGTCTCGTTATGTTGCTGGTCTTAAACTCCTGATCTCAGTGGATCCTACTGCCTCAGCCTCCCTAAGTGCTGGGATTACAGATGTGAGTCACCACACCAGGCCCAAGTGGCGTATTCTAAAATTTTTTGGAATCCAACCACTTTGAAAATGTATGGAGAGCTATAAATCGTCTCCTCATAAACACACATGGATGCACATACACAAAATTGTTGCACAGGATTTTGGGGACTTCATAAATTTCTGAAAGCCAGGTTGAAAACCTTAGGATTATAGATTCTGGTTTCTTTTTTTTTCTTTTTTTTTTTTGAGACAGAGTCTCGCTTTGTCGTCCAGGCTGGAGTGCAGTGGCGTGATCTCGGCTCACTGCAAGCTCCGCCTCATGGGTTTACGCCATTCTCCTGCCTCAGCCTCCTGAGTAGCTGGGACTACAGGCGCCCACCACCATGCCCGGCTAATTTTTTGTATTTTTAATAGAGGCAGGGTTTCACCATAGCCAGGTTGGTCTCAATCTCCTGACCTCGTGATCTGCCCTCCTCGGCCTCCCAAAGTCTGGGATTACAGTCGTAGCCACCGCGCCCAGCCCTAGATTCTGGTTTATTAAAGGAAATGTATTTCAAGTCAGAGCTTGTCGTTTATTGCACAGGAAAATAAAAACTTCATTTAAAAAATCAAAAACACCCACATGATAAAATGAGGTCCTGCTTGGTTTTAAACTACTTGGCCACCATCAGTTGTTTTCTTGACCACAGGATACACCTAAGTCCTAACTATGAATAAAGGTACAAACATTGTTTATTGGGCTTTTGGCTTCAGCCTTGAAATAGTCAGATTCTCTCAAACTCAGGAATGTGAATCGCTGTTGGGCTGATGCAGCTGTTTCCATTCTAGAAATGGACCTGGAATCACGTACTTTTCACTCATAGAGAGTCCTTTGTGTAAAAATTGAAAAGGCAAGGTCCCAAATTCCCCATATGGGTGTTTCTTCCAGTAGAGGAATTACTCTAATGACTTCTTAGCAAAACTTACATAATCAGGGCAGGCCATCAAAATACTCCAAAACACAAAGTTTAGCTCCATTTCTAATGGACCTGTCTCCATTGCTATCAATCTCACCAACAGCCTCACATCAAGTCAGAGGAACAGTTTTTTCACTTAAGAAGGATCTTCATGGCTGGGTGTGGTGGCTCACGCCTGTAATCCCAGCACTTTGGGAGGCCAAGGTGGGCAAATCACAAGTTAACGAGTTTGTGACCAGCCCGGCCAACATAGTGAAACCCTGTCTCTACAAAAATACAAAAATTAGCCGGGCCTGGTGGCACATGTCTGTAGTCCCAGCTACTCATGAGGCTGAGGCAGGAGAACTGCTTGAACCTGGGAGGTGGAAATTGTGGTGAGCCAAAATTGCACCACTGCACTCCAGCCTGGGCAAGAGAATGAGACTCCGTCTGGAAAAAAAAAAAAAAAAAAAAAAAAAGAGGGATCTTCATGTTCTTGCCAATTTGCAAAAATGAAAAAAAAAAATTGGTATCTGTTAACCAGAGGCAATGAAAAGCACCTCCCTGGCTGCTGTAGTAACTGGATCAGTAACTGTGATGGGAGATTCCAACCCCCGAGACCTGTGACTATGTCACACAGCAAAAGGGCTTTGCCACAGGCCTTAGGAGGAGTATCCTGGGCTATCCAGGGAGGTCCAATCTAATCCCATGAGCCTCTAAGAGCATAGAACTGGCCAGGCACGGTGGCTCTTGCCTGTAATCTCCACACATTGGGAGGCTAAGGCAGGCGGATCACGAGATCAAGAGATGGAAACCATCCTGGCTAAAATGGTGAAACCCCATCTCTACTAAAAATACAAAAATTAGTCGGGCATCGTGGCGGGCACCTGTAGTTCCAGCTACTCAGGAGGCTGAAGCAGGAGAATCACTTGAACCTAGGAAGTAGAGGTTGCAGTGAGCTGAGATCACGCCACTGCACTCCAGCCTGGGCAACAGTGTGAGACTCCATCTCAAAAAAAATTTTAAAATAGGGCATAGAACTTTCTCCGAGTGGAAGAAGAGAAATGCACACAGGGGAACTGGAGAGGCTGACCAGGTCCCTGGCCTAGCTAGTCCTGAGCTGATGGGACCACGTGCAAAGACCAGATAGAGGCCTCAGGAGCTGAGGGCAGCCCCCAACAGATGGCCAGCAAGGGAACAGACACCTCAGTCCTGCAACCACAAGGAACTATGTTTGGCCAAAAGTGCTTGGAAACAATTCTCCAGTGAGGAATGCAGCCCAGCCCACATGGTGATTTTTGCCCAGTGACACCCACGTCAGACTTCTGTCCCACAGAACTGTGAGATGATACAATTTCAATTGTTTTAAGCCCCGAAATTTGTGGAAATGTGGTAAAGCAGCAACAGAAATGAATACAGTGATTTACATGGAAACCCCTAGAAGAGTGTCTGGCACCGTGTTGACACCTGACAGGCGTTTCCGGACTTCCTTACATTGCCAGACAGGGCTGGCCACACTCCATCCAAAACAATAGATGATAGACTTGTTCTGACAAAACAGATTCAGTGAATTATAAATGGCCCAGAACACCTACAAATTTCAGGTTTCAGGTAAGTGATTGCCTTTCCTTTCACTTAGAAACCTCCCAATGCTCATCTTACTGATAAACTCTAAGTACCAAGCAGGAGACTAAACACCAGACAAACCCAGCCCCAGATGCCCCGAGGGAGCCCATCCCAGCACTCACTCCGCTGCACTGAAATGATGTCCAGGTCAGTTTATCTCACTAGACCAAGAACTCCAGCTCTCCATGTGTGAGTCACCAGTGCTGCCTCTGCATCTCTGCTTCTAGGATGGTGCTTCTGCACTTCACAGGAAATCTGTATCAATGTCTGTCAACACTATATATGAGAGTGTAACTTAATGTCTGCACAGAAAACATCAATTCTTTGAGGACCAGGGCCGGGTTTATTAGCCTTTGTCCTCCCACTGCCACTGTCTGGGACACCAGAGGCACTCAGTAGAAGTTGGTGAAGAGAAGGAAAAGGCAGAGGAGAGACAGGAAAGCAGGACCAACACTGCAGACACAGATTCCGAGGTGGCTGGAGGAGAGGCAGGGCAGAGAAACTTCCTGGATGCTGGAATGGGGTTCACTGTGATACCTGCTGCTGAATTTCAAATGCCAAAGGTGGTGCTTTGCTGACCTTGACCTCTGACTGCCCTTTAGCTTTCCCGACCTCAACACAGGGCACTTAGAAACTGCTATGTCAAGAAATTATGCTTCATTAAAGCATGGGAATGTTATTTACATGGACGTCCATTACTGCATTTTTTTACATGGGAATGTAAATAATTGAAGAGATTGGTAAAGACTAAATCATGCACATTCAATAACTTTGTAAAATATTAATGATAACTGAAACACAAATTTTGATGTTCCCCAAAAATGCTAAAATATAAAACAATACTGGCCAGTTAAAGATAGAAAACAATCCTAATGAAGCTCCCCAACAGACACATTAAAACTTCTCTGTACATTAAACATTTGGGATTTCAAAGGAAAACCCAGATTCATTCCATTCTTAATACGGCATTAAAAAAAAATTCTTAGGTAATACAATATTTCATTTAAAATTTACAAAATTCCATCACATTCATGATTTCATTTGATCCTCAAAACAATCTCCTGAGTTAGGCAGAACAGGTATTACTAACAACTAACTCCATTCTACAGGTAAGGGAACTGAAGTTCAGAAAGCACTTGGACTTAACAAAAGCTTTAATAGGGCCACATATAGAAACCAAATCTTCTGCTCAAAAGAACTAGAAGAAGTTATCTTTTACATATTATTCATACTTATATCCTGTCAATATCCAAAAACGTTTTGAGGTAGCCTGCAATAATAGACACCTATCCAATAAAAACATTAAAATGAAAAACGGGGAAAAAAAACAGCAGGTGACATGGGAGACAGACAAAGGTACATAGCAAAGACTGAGACTTACAATCTAAGAAAACTTCATCTCTGACCTTCCAGTTCCAGGGACATAATACTAAAGGAAACAACATGGTTTATAGACTCATCAACTGACAAAAGAGAGGTTGCATCAGTTCTTAACTGTGAAACACTCCTAGTAGCCACAGCAAATCTCTAGGACAACATATCAATGGTATCAAAGCAAGAGAATACTTCAGTGATAGAGTGAATTAAGTTCCCTGCTTGGGACCCAGGCCAGGGCTAGAGAAAAGAACTCTGAAATGTAGAGCTCAAAAATATATCCTCTGTCGGCCAGGCACGGTGGCTCACACCTGTAGTCCCCAGCGCTCTGGAAGGCCGAGGCAGGCAGATCACGAAGTCAGGAGATGGAGACCATCCTGGCTAGTAAAGCGAAATCCTGTTTCTACTAAAAATACAAAAAATTAGCCGGGCGTGGTGGCAGGCGCCTATAGTCCCAGCTGCTTGGGAGGCTGAGGTAGGAGAACAGAGTGAATCCAGGAGGCGGAGCTTGCAGTGAGCCTAGATCCTGCCACTACACTCCAGCTGGGCAACAGAGCAAAACTCTGTCTCCAAAAAAAAAAAAAAAAAAAAAAAAAAAAACCCAAAAAACATATACACACACACACACACACACACATATATATATATATATACACACACATATTTATATATATATACACACACATATTTATATATATATACACACACATATTTATATATATATACACACACATATTTTTATATATATATATAAATATATATATATATACACCCTCTGTCTTCTCCATACCCATGTGTTCCCTTCTGTGAGAGAATTCCTTACACCATTACGGGGAAGAGAATTTTTCTCTGCTCTATTTGCTTGAAAGAATTAAAAGTGTAGGGCAAAAATCTTGGAAATTATGTAGTTTACGATCCTCAAAAGTGAGAAAAATGAAGCCCAGAAGAGAAGGCCTTCCAGGAAAATTCCAGAGCCGGAGGTAGACCCCGTACATTGTTTTTGTTTTTGTTTAGAGAGAAAGTCTCACTCTATGGCCCAGGCTGGAGTGCAGTGGAGCCATTTCACTCGCTGCAACCTCCGCCTCCTGGGTTCAAGCTATTCTCCTGCCTCAGCCTCCTGAGTAGCTGCGATTACAGGCGCCCACCACCACGCCCAACTCATTTTTGTATTTTTAGTAGAGACAGGGTTTCACCATGTTGGCCATGTTGGTCTCGAACTCCTGATCTCGAGTGATCCGCCTGCCTAGACCTCCCAAAGTCCTCGGATTACAGGCGTGAGCCACCGTGCCCGGCCGACCTGGTAAGTTTTAATCAAGTACTCTGAATTATGCAACAAACACTAGGAAGTAACAGAAAAAAGAATTAATCTAAAAATCCTCTGGAGAGTCAAAGAATTGCAGACCTAAAATAGCATGAATACTTGGATTCATGGTTTTGAAAAAGGACCTCGCATTTACCCGCATGTACAAACTGCCTGCCCACCTCTATCAGAGCATTTTTCAAGCTGTGCTACAGTTAACTATGTACTGCCCAAATCCAATCTGTCCCTGCAGATCATAAGCTCTTCAAGACCAGGACTTCAGGAGAAAGAGCAAAACTTCAGAGAGAAGAGAGCCACCGAAACAGAGTTCATAGCAATGGGTCGGCAGGAGCTGATGACTGGAGGTGCGCGGTAGCGTTGGGGTCTGGGACAGCGGAGGGCAGAGAAGGCAAAAGGGCCTGCATGACACGCTACAGGGCTAGGAGCCACAGCTGCGATGATTAGTTCAGGTTTGTCTCGTATGCCTGTTACTTATACACCATCTCTTGTTCAGAAAGAACTTCAGGTTGAGTATTTGGACTCCTTGAACCTTCTGCTGTTTGTCTCCGGGACGTTTAACAGTCTTAAAAGGGGAAAACTGTCCAGTTCGATTTTCCTTCCTGGAACATTACAGGTTTTTCAAAAGTCTGATGAAAGCATTCACTAAGGAGTGATTCCACTTTCTCTGGTGGCTGAGAAATAGGCGTCTGAGGGGCAGCATCACGTCTTCCCATCAAGCTGAGGTCAGAATCTCCCCACCCACGGACCTCACCCTTGCTCTCCCCTCATAAATCTGACCTCTAACTGTAACTGCCTTGGCCTCATTCCATGGGTGTGGATGCTCCTGCTTGAAACGCATTTTCCAGCGCGCCAAATTCTTGGGAGAGCTTCTTCCACACTCCAAGCGCTGAGAGTTACAAAGTTCAATCTGGCTTTCCAGATTTTTTTTTCTTCCCATTACTAACGGAAGAAATCAAGAAGCGCCCGGCAGAAGGGCCCTGCTCCCTCCAATCAGAGCCCAGCTCGGGGCCAGAGCAGGAAGTGCGGCGGTGGGACGCCTGGTGGGACGCCTGGTGACATCCCCTCGCCCCCCGGGACCCGCCGGCCAGGACACAGGTCGGTGCGGCCGCTGTGCGACAGCTCCGGGCCCGCGCCTCTCGCTTCCTCCCGCCGGGCAAGTGAGAGGACAAACCATGCGGCGGGGGCGGTGCGACCCCACCAACCGCGACCCTCGCGCACGGACCCCCACTACACGCGCGTCCCAGGCGGGGTCGACCTAGAGGAGCCACGGGGGGCCGCACAGCCCCACTAGCAGGGCGGCCAGGACCCAAGCGCGTGGGTCCACGCAGCCACCTATAGAGGTGACAAAAGAGGAAACTGTCATGCGGGGCCAGGAAAAAGCCCCCACCCAGAGTCACGGACTCCCTCGTCCGAGGGTCCGCGCAGTCCCCTCGGTGAGTCTAGCGAAGCAGTCTCGCTGAGAGGGAAGGCGGGGAGGGTGGCGGAGTCTCCCACTGGCGGTGACCCGGGCCCCGCCCCACGAGTAGGATCTCGCAGGGCCCCCTCTGCTCACGCGGGGACCAGCCACGCCGCGGAGGACCGGGCAGAAGCCAGTGCCCGGGTCCATGAAGTCCCCTCCGCGGCAGACGCGATGGCTCGGGGAGCAGTGGGGACCGGCCCCCACCCGCAGGGCGACCGGCACCGCCGCGCGGGCCCACGCTTTATCGCAGCAGGCGCGAAGCCCCCGGTGCCACACGAGGCCGAGACAAAGCCCAGGCGCAAGGACTTCGGATCCCGAACTCGGACCCTGCGGAGCCCAGCTCGGAGCCGCCACGCCCGGGGCAGAGAACCCCACCCGGTCCGGAGAACCCGTCGCCCGTCGCGCCGTCTCACCTCAGGCCGCCGCCTCGCATCGCTCGCTCCTCGCAGCGGAGCCTGAGCCCACTGGAGCGCAGCTGAGCAGCCGACAGAGACGCGGCAGCCTCAACAATGGAGCCCCGGGGAGGGGCCGCCGCGCCGCTTCAGCCCGTGTTCCCCGTTCAGGATCCAGCTCGGATCAAGGAGCTGCAGCTGGCGCGGGGCTGCGGCCAGGAAACACACTATGCAGGTGCACACGGACCCGCCCACCGCCCGCCGCCCCGCCCCCAGCGGAGCCGGGCGCCTAGGGCCCCCTCCGGCCAATGGGGAGCAAGCCGCGCGGAGAGGGCGGGGCCTGGGGGAACAAAGGGAAGTTGGGCGGGGCGGCGCTGGGATTGGGCGTGCGAGGTCCCGCGGGAGGACCGGACCCAAGAGCTGGCCGGATCCTGGCCCCCTAGAAGACCCAGCTCAACGTCCACCTGCAGTCTGCTCTACAGGACGCGCTCATCTCAAGCCCAGAACTCAGGCTTTTAGGGCAGACAGCGAGAGACAGGCTTGCTTTACAAAAAGTGAAACTGAGGTCCAAGGAATAGGATTGCCTGTTGCCCGAAGTCACGTAGTCCCATTCACTCGTTCACCTTGTCATTCAGCAAACATTTGGAAGCAAGTATGGTGGGCGTTAGGAGTGAAGTAGGGCCGGGCGCGGTGGCTCCCGCCTGTAATCCCAGCACTTTGTGGGGCCGAGGCAGGTGGATCACTTGAGGCCAGGAGTTCGAAACCAGCCTAGCCAACAAGATGAAACCCCATCTCTGCTAAAAATACAAAAACTTAGCCGATCGTGGTGGCGCGTACCTGTGGTCCCAGCTACCGGGAAGGCTGAGGCAGGAGAATCGTTTGAACCCTGGATGTGGAGGTTGCAGTGAGCTGAGATGGTGCCACTGCATGCGCTCCAGCCTGGGCGACAGAGTGAGACTCTGTCTCAAAAAAAAAAAAAAAAAAAAAAAAAAAAAATTAATAGATGGGAAGTAGAAGCGAACTTAGGCCTTCCCTGAAGGAGCTCGGCCAAGGAGTACCTGAAATGTCTCTGCTTCTCTTTAAGGTCTGATAAAGGAACCAGGAGCGAGCACTAATCACTTCCCTTTCCTGCCTCAGAGCTTTCATATGTTTGCTGTTCCCCGCCTGAAATGCCAAGTACCAATGGAATTTTTTTATTTATAGAAATGGGGTCTCCCTATGTTGCCCAGGGTGGTCTCAAACTCCTGGCCTCAAGCTATCCTCTCGTCTCAGCCTCCCAAAGTGTTGGGATTACAGGCATGAAGCACTGTCCCCAGCCCTGATCGTCTTTCAAACCTCTTTCCTCATCTTATTTGAGCTTCCTGCTTCATGTGCCCCCACACCCTTGGTTTTCCTGTACTTCCATAGCTACTCTGCCAAACTTGTATATGTCTGGGCTCAGGCCAAATGCCCTTCCATTTGCAGTGGCCACTGCCACAGGAAATCTCATGCCCTTCCGGGCTTCACAAACCATCCACATGCTCTGCTGCCTGCCAGAGACATCCATCCCAGTCAGATGCCCAGCCCTGACCTTTCCCAAAGCCCCAGCTGGACATAGGGAAGCATCTCAAATTTTCCGTGGGCCAAAACAAAGTGGTTTATTAGTGCCCTAACCTGCTCGTCCACATTCTCGTGATTCTCTGTAAACAGCCCCTCCATCCACCCAGCTGCTCAGGTGAAAATCTCAAATCCTCCTCCAGTCCTTCCTCCCCAAACCTCTCATGCAGCCCTCTGCCTTCCTAGGACGCTGAGCACCCCTCACTCCCAGCACCAGCTGGGGTGCTGTCTGAGTCGCTGCCACCCACTTGGCATGAAGTGTGACCTCTCGCCCGGTGTGGTGGCTTATGCCTGTAGTCACAGCACTTTGGGAGGCTGAGGCGGGCAGATCGCTTGAGGCCAGGAGACTGGGACCAGCCTGGTCAATATGGTGAAACTAAAATACAACAATTAGCCAGGCGTGGTAATGCATGCCTATCATCCCAGCTACCCTACCCAGGAGGCTGAGGCAGGAAAATTGCTTGAACCTGGGAGGCAGAGGTGGCAGTGAGCCACCATCACAGCACTGCATTCCAGGCTGGGCAACAGAGTGAGACTCTGTTGCAAATAAAAAAAAAAAAAAAAGAAGAAGAAAAAGAAGAAGAAGTGTGACCTCTCTAAGGCAAGGCAGTGTCCCACTCTGATTCACTTCCATGTGCAAAACAGGACCTGCACCCTGAAGGCATTCACTCAGGGAGGCTGCTGGGATGGGTGGATGCACAGTTAAGGTCTTCATGGTGGCTGGGGCTGACCCCATCCCCATCGCTCTTCCCACACACACCTGCACACTCATCACTCCCACGCTCACACCCACCACTGAAAGCCTGGCCCCTAATCTGATTTGCCTAACAAGGTCCCCGGATGAACAACACAGGCTTCCCTACCTCTCCCCTGCTAGGGCCCCACCGTGTTCTGGGATGTACTCAGGGATCAGGAGAACAAAACCTCAGGGAGTGAAAGGACATTCCAGGGTGCAGGCCTCTGCATCCCCCTCCATGCCCTCACCCCTGCCTGACACACCCTCCCCCCTGTACCTGGCCAGCTCCTACCAACCCTTAAAGTCTCACCAAGTTCTGTTGTGACAGCCATACCCTAAAGTGACTGACCCCCCAATGACCTATGCCCTTGCATAGTCTTCCTGACCTTAGATACGAGCAAAACCGGTGACTGGCTTCTAAGCCATAGGCCCTGGCAAAAGCAATGGGATGTCACTGTCACAGTGCATCACCTTCGCACACTAGAGAGAAATGTTCCACCTGCAGGTGCTGCTGAAGGGAGATGCTGTGCTGAGAAAGACCTTTGGAGGGGCCCCATAGGCAAGGAAGCAAAAAGCTGGGCCCTTGCCAAGCGGGTCTGAGGAAATGAATTCTGCCAGTAACCTCAGCGGACCTGAAAATGGATTCTGCCCTGGGGGAGCCTCAGATGAGGATGCAGCCCAGCTGCTTAGCATGAGATCCCAAGCACAGGACCCGCTTAAATAGGCTCAACTCCTAGCTTGTCAAAATTGGCTTGTGTTGTTTTAAGCTTCTACATTTTTAGTTATTGCCTATGAAAGTGTTAAAATGTGAGACAATAACTTAGGTCCCCTCCCCATCACACACATTCTTCCTTCTGGCATTCATCACAATTCTACTTATTGATTTAAAATCTCCCTCTTGACTGGGTGCAGTGGCTCAGGAGTTCCAGACCAGCCTGGCCAACATGGTGAAACCCCATCTCTACTAAAAATACAAAAATTAGCTAGATGTGGTGGTGTAATCCTGTAATCTCAGCTACTCCGAAGGCTGAGGCAGGAGAATTGCTTGAATCCAGGAGGCAGAGGTTTCAGTCAGCCATGATGACACCATTGCACTCCAGCCTGAGTGACAAGAACAAAACTCTGTCTCAAAAAAAAAAAAAAAAAAAAAAGTCTCTTGCCACTAGTGTGAAGGTCCCATGAGAAGAAAAATGGAAACTCTTGCTCATAAGAGTGTCCCAAATGCCCAGCACGGTGTAGTTCTAGGGCAGTTGGTCAATGGTGGACACTGCTGGTTGGAGGGCCCAGCTGGCCCTCCCAGCTGCCTCCTCCCTGGTCATGTTCCATTATAGAAAACAGAATAGTTTCATGCCTTTCCAGAGTCCCTCTTAGTGGGGATGGGCCAAGTGACATTGTCCTGCCCCGGGAGATATAAGTGGAAGTTGGCTGAAAGGTTTCTAGCCGTGGTGTGCTGGGGCGATTTGAACCAGGACATGAGAGCTGACCGTCCATTGTTCAGGAATTCTGCAAGTTGATTGTTCAACACATTCAGTACTTAAAAATATCAAATAATATAAACTCGCAAATTAAAAAATGCATTAAACCAGATGCAGTGGCCCACGTCTAACACATTGGAAGCCTGAGGCAGGAAGATCACTTGAGCCCAGGAGTTCAAGACCAGCTTAGGCAAAAAAGGAAGAGCCTGTCTCCACAAAAAATTTAAAATTAGCTAGGCATGGTGGTGTGTGCATGCAATCCTAGCCACTCAGGAGGCTGAGGTGGGAGGATCGCTTGAGCCACCTGTTCAAGGCTCCAATGAGCTATGATAGTGCCACTGCACTCCAGTCTGGGTGACAGAACCAGACCCTGTCTCAGAAATAAACATATTTCATATATTAACAAATTTATAATAAATGTATATTTACATATACATGTATGTATTATAATTATATATTTAGACATAAATATATATTTCTTGTTTTATTTATTTATTTATTTATTTATTTATTTATTTATTTTGAGTTGGAGTTTAACCCTTGTCACCCAGGCTGGAGTGCAATGACACAATCTGGGCTCACCGCAACCTCCACCTCCTGGGTTCAAGGGATTTTCCTGCTTCAGTCTCCTGAGTAGCTGGGATTACAGACACACACCACCATGCCTGGCTAATTTTTGTATCTTTAGTAGAGATGGGATTTCTCCATGTTGGTCAGGTTAGTCTCAAACTCCTGACCTCAGGTGATCTGCCCACCTCGGCCTCCCAAATTGCTGGGATTACAGGTGTAAGCCACTGTGCCCAGCCTATATGATATATTTATATATTATAATTATGTATATTTTATATACTTATATATAAATATCAATATAAAACCTTTCCTTGCCTTCTCTTGTTTCTACCTACAGTCAGTCCCATGACTTCAAATACTATCTACATGTAGTAATTTTAAATGTATGTTTATATATATATATATATTTTGTTGTTGTTGTTGAGACGGAGTCTTGCCCTGTCGTCAGGCTGGAGTGCAATGGCGCAGTCTCAGCTCACTGCAACCTCTGACTCCCGGGTTCAAGTGATTCTCCTGCCTCAGCGTGCCAAGTAGCTGGGCTTATAAGCGCCCACCACCACGTTCAGCTAATTTTTGTATTTTTAGTAGAGACAGGGTTTTGCCATGTTGGTTAGGTTGGTTTTGAACTCCTGACCTTAACTGATCGCCCACCTCGGCCTCTTAAAGCGCTGGGAATGCATGCGTGAGCCACCTTGTCCAAAATATTTTTCTGTTTCCAAACATTTTACAAGAGAGGAAAGCGGAGAATAAATCATCTGACATACTACTATAAAAAGAAAATCTTTGTGCCTCTCTTCTTTTCATCTTTCCTAAGTGTACATATTACCAAAATGTCTTTAGGTTGAGGTCCCCCCGTGAAAACTTTACAGGGTGTGTGTCCTCAGACACCCTCCTGTCTTTTCCTAGTCCTGGCATTTTAGAACTGTCTGGGGATGATCCAGGATACCCGCTGTGGCCATGTCTATCGGAGGGTCTAGTGAGTATCAGCCCCGGGGTCATCTCATCACCAAGGACAGCCTGAGGTAGGGGGTAGAGTCTCTCAGGGGAGCAGCTGGATGCTCTTGGCCTTAGAGGAATCTCCTGGTATAGTTTCATCTAAAATGGTGACCCCTTAGGGTTATTAAAATTTTAGGACATTAAAATGAATGGACAATACAACATAATGTCATTAAAGCTAGGTCATTAAAACTGTTCCTCCAGCCGGAGCTTTTATTCCTCAGAGACACATTGACGGTCTGCCAATGGGATGCTGATATTGAGAGGAAAGGGCAGAAATGATTTCTGCTCTCTAGATTGTCTCAGGTTTGTGAAGAGAGAAAAACTGTCCCAAAGGACAAGGAAAACCCACCCCAGAGAGGATGTGCAAGAACCTGAATATGAAAATGCACTCAAGGCACACAGGAGGACAAAGAGCAGTGCCAGTGCCTCCTAGGTGGTCACTGAGGACTTTACTGAACAGGGTGGGTGTCCTGAGGGATAGAATGGCCTACCGTGACACTTAGAAAGGTCTGTGTTGGAGTCAGCGCTGCCTCTCCCTGAGTTTGTTACCTTGATAAGGCTTGTCCGCTTATATGAGTTTCAGTTTTTCTTTTCTTTTCTTTTTTTTTTTTTTTTGAGACGGAGTCCCGCTCTGTCGCCCAGGCTGGAGTGCAATGGCCAGATCTCAGCTCACTGCAAGCTCCGCCTCCCGGGTTCACGCCCGTTCTCCTGCCTCAGCCTCCCGAGTAACTGGGACTACAGGCGCCCGCCACCTCGCCCGGCTAGTTTTTTGTATTTTTTAGTAGAGACGGGGTTTCACCGTGTTAGCCAGGATGGTCTCGATCTCCTGACCTCGTGATCCGCCCGTCTCGGCCTCCCAAAGTGCTGGGATTACAGGCTTGAGCCACCGCGCCCGGCCATGAGTTTCAGTTTTTCATTGACTGTAAGATACATGTTGTCAGTACAGTTTGAAAGATAAAGGTAATATTTCCAAAGTAGCAAGGTAAAATGACGTATTTTATTTGCTAAAAGTTCATATTTATTTCTTCCCCAGAGTGAGTGTAGTAAGATTTAAAGGTCTGTTCTTTTCAAGGGTAATTTCAAATGGAATTGTAGGACTTAGCTTTGTGAATGCTACTGGTGAAATAAAAGTATGATAGATAAATTGATGATTTACAAGGATTCACCAAAATGTCAGTTCCCCTCTTGTAGCATGGTGAAGAATTTATGACAGTGGACACATCTGTGTCCTCTTATCTGGATATCTGAGGGGTTTTTTGGTGTTGTTTTATGTTTTTTTGTTTTGGAGACACTGTCTTGCTCTGTAGCCCGGCTGAAGTGCAGTGGCACTATCTCTGCTTACTGCGACCTCTGCCTCCCGGGTTCAAGTGATTCTCCTGTGTCAGCCTCCCGAGTTACTGGGATTATAGGCACCCACCATCACACCCAGCTAATTTTTGCATTTTTAGTAAACACGGGGTTTTAGGCCTGGCACTGTGGCTCAGGCCTGTAATCCCAGCAATTTGGGAGGCCAAGGTGAGTGGATCACGAGATCAGGAGTTCCAGAGCAGCCTGGCCAACATGGTGAAACCCTGTCTCTACTAAAAATACAAAAAAAAATTTAGCTGAGCATGGTGGCAGACACCTGTAATCCCAGCTACTTGGGAGGCTGAGGCAAGAGAATTGCTTGAACCCGAGAGGTGGAGGTTGCAGTGAACCAAGATCTTGCCACTGCACCACAGCCCAAGCGACAATGCAAGACTCCGTCTCAAAAAACAAAAAATACAAACAGCAAAAAGGCGGGGTTTTGCCATGTTGACCAGGCTGGTCTCAACATCCTGACATCAGATGATTGCTCACCTCATCCTCCCAAGGTGCTGGGATTACAGGCGTGAGCCACCATGCCCTGCCCACACTATTTTATTTTTATTCCCTAAATTTTAATATGTTTGAGTTTGTCTGTTCCTTTATCACTGTTTTCTTACATAAAATAAATTCTGCCTAATCCTTCGTAAAAAAAAAAAAAAAATCTTTCTGTGACTTCTGAAAGTGTTCTGGTTTTATCTTTCATATTTGAATATATAATAAGTTGATTATGGGTCATGGAATAGAGAAGAATGCAGTGCATTTTCCTAAGCAGATGCCAGCCTGGTTTGCCTCATATTTTAAAGTGCATGTGATTTCTTTTTCTATTCTACAGTGCCTACTCTATCACTCATCAACTTTTCATTTAAATGCTGGGTCATTAAGACTTCTTCCCATTGGTCTGCTTGCTCATCTCTCTGCTAATACTGTGCTGTCCTGAGTATTTTCGTTTGAAAACCTTAGAAGTATGTTAGACAAGCCATCACTCTTTTTTTAGATGACTAAAAAGCATTAGACATTTGTCATTTTTACTACGCATGAAAAAGTAATTTTTCCTGCCTAAAAAAAACCTGATTTGGGAATTTATGTGATTTCATAGGAATAGCATCTGGAAGTGGTGACATTAATGTCCTTTTTTAAAAACAGGTGTCGTATTTCCTCTTATTCCTTTCTACCTTGACATTGTGCAACAGAAATTTGAAAAATTATTGTATTAATATTGTCCAATATCAATTATTGGTTTTATTTACTACTCAATTAAATTTAATAAGCCTACTCTCTCTTGGTATAATCACATGGAATGGGCTCAACTCCCCAGTTAATAAGTGACAGCACATGTAAAATATTGTGTACCAGGGAAACTCATTGAACACTTAGTGTTCAGACTGTGGTTTGGTGTCTGGTTCTCTAAGCACCACTGCAGTGAAAATAATAGATCTTCGGCAGAAAAAGTTTTGGCAAATATATTGCATAAGCCATTTAGATGCAGTGAATCATTCTTATTACTTGGGTTGGTGGAATCCCTTTCAAAATGTAAGTTACTAATACAAACAAAGATGGAACTCTGTGAGCAGACATTTTTAAGAATAAGTAGTCTCAGGACTGATAATATTAACTCCTTTATGCACATCAGGTAGAACTTTATTATGACAGATACTAGAAATGTACAAAGTGAAGTTAAAAGGTAACTCCTAGCAGCACATCTTACTCCCTGGATTCTCTAATGAGATAGGTGTTTCTACTTTGCTGTTGCCTTTTTGAATAGTTCAATTCTCACATTAGTACTGCTGTGTGGGAGGGAGTATGTGTGAACAGAGTGAGAGTTGTGACAATCAAGTCATAGAATAAATGCTTGGAAATTTTAGAATCATGTAAACAGCTTATGGATTGAGTATAGATTCCCAGTGCTGTCAGTCTCACCCGTCCTACTATCCACATATGTGGAATGTTCTAGGACTCCATGGCTTTTGAGGATGTGGCTGTGAACTTTACCCAGGAGGAATGGGCTTTGGTAGATTCTTCTCAGAAGAATCTCTGCAGAGAAGTGATGCAGGAAACCTGCAGGAACCTGGCTTCTGTAGGTAAGAATGACAACACATTTCACTTAATTACAGAAGTATTTCCCTATCATCAGTGCTATTTGTGATTTGGAATGTGGCAAGGGAATGATTTGGTGAAGAAATTAGGCATGGGCACTGTGTACAATGAACATGAAATCTAGTAATGTTTCTGTAGTTTGTAATAATTCATGATAATTTTGTGGGTCTGCATTTTAGGAAACAAATGGAAAGACCAGAATATTGAAGATCACTTTGAAAAACTTGGGAAAGATATAAGATAATTTGCACTGAGAAGAGGAAATAAAGTCCTCTGAAGGAATCTTAGCTGGTCATGAACTTAAAAACAAGCAATCAAAACAAATAGAGTCACTTGAAATTTATTTTTTTTAGAAAAATTTCACCCAAAATGTAACGTACTTCAAGGTAGCAGTCAGTGTTTGGAAAACAGTTTACTTGAAAATAGCACTACAAAATTGTGTATATGAATGTTACTAATTTGGTCATAGCCATGCAGGTGGTAGCTGTGTTTTCAGTAGTAACCCATTTACTTTCAAATAATTCAATCATGGCAATAATAATAATAATAATAATAATAATAACAATGCATTTTCCTTGGTATTGGTTGCAGTGTAAGGCCAAGACCTATTAGTAAGTAGAAAGTTATTAAACCAACCAATAATAATGTGCTTGTCATTTTTTACAGAAATCATGTGGTACAGAGACTGTGTGAAAGCAAAGAAGGTAGACAGTATGGACAAGTAGTCAGCCAAATTCCAAATCTTGATCTGAATGAGAACATTTCTACTGGATTAAAACAATGTGAAAGCAGTGTTTGTGGAAAAGTCTTTGTACATCATTCCCTCCTTAATAGGCACATCCTGGCTCACTCAGGATACAAACCATATGGAGAGAAGCAATATAAATGTGAACAATGTGGGAAATTCTTCGTTTCTGTTCCAGGTGTTAGAAGACACATGATAATGTACAGTGGAAATCCAGTTATACATGTACGATATGTGGGAAAGTGTTTTATTTTCTCAATTCATTTGAAAGACATCAGATCCGGGGCCTATCATGGGGAGGGGGGAGAGGGGAGGGATTGCATTGGGAGTTATACCTGATGCAAATGACGAGTTGATGGGTGCAGCACACCAACATGGCACAAGTATACATATGTAACAAACCTGCACGTTATGCACATGTACCCTACAACTTAAAGTATAATAATAATAAATTAATTAAAAAAAACATTAACCATTAATGAAAAAAAAAAAAAGAAATCACTGGCCAACAGTTAATAAACTTCTATTTTACAAAAAAAAAAAAAAAAAGAAAGAAAGACATCAGAGAACTCACACAGGAGAAAAACCCTATAAATATAAACAATGTGGTAAAGCGTTCACTGTTTCCGGTTGTTGTCTAATACATGAACGAACTCACACTGGAGAGAAACCCTAGGAATGTAAGGAATGTGGGAAAACATTTAGATTTTCTTGTTGTTTTAAGAGGCGTGAAAGGACTCACACTAGAGAAAGATCCGATACATGTACCAAATGTGATAAAGCCTTCAGCTGTCCCACTTCCCTTCGTAACCATGGAAGCATTCATACTGGAGAGAGACCCTATGAATGTAAACAATGTGGCGAAGCCTTTAGTCATTTGAGTTCCCTTTGTAACCATAGAAGTACTCATACTGGAGAGAAAGCCTATGAATGTAAACAATGTGACCAAGCCTTCAGTCGTCTCAGTTCCCCTCACCTCCACGAAAGAATTCATACTGGAGAAAAACCCTATGAATGTAAGAGATGCGGTAAAGACTACGCTCGTTCCAGTCATCTTACTCGCCATGAAAGAAGTCATGATATAGAGGCTGGGTATAGTGACTCGGCCTATAATCCCAGCACTTTGGGAGGCCAAGGTGTGTGTATTGCTTGAGCCCAGGAGTTCATAACCAGCCCGGATTAAAACAATGTGAAACAACCTGGGCAACACGGTGAAACCCTGTCTCTAGAAAAAATAAAATAATGCCAGGCACGCTGGCTCAAGCCAGCTACTCGGGAGGCTGAGACAGGAGAAGGGTGTGAACCTGGGAGGCAGAGCTTGCAGTGAGCCAAGATCGCACAACTGCATGCCAGCCTGCGCGACAGAGCGAGACTCCATCTCAAAAAGAAAAAAAAAAAAAAAAGAAAAAAGAAAATAATTAACTGGGCATGGTGGCACATTTCAGTTGTCTTAGTTCTTTTTCAAGGACATAAAAAGCCACAGGGGGTTGGGGGAAAGCCCTGTGCATGCGGATCACGAGGTCAGGAGATCGAGACCATCCTGGCCATCATGGTGAAACCTCGTCTCTACTAGAAATACAAAAATTAGCTGGGTGTGGTAGCATATGGTTGTAATCCCAGGTACTCAGGAGGCTGAGGCAGGAGAATCACTTGAACCCAGGAGGCGGAGGTTGCAGGGAGCCGAGATTGTGCCACAGCACTCCAGCCTGGTTACAGAGTGAGATTCCATTTCAAAATTAAAGAAAATAAATAAATAAATAAAGCCCCTTGAATGTAAGAAATGTGGTAAAACATATACTCTTTCCCATTCCCTCATAAGCATGAAAAGGCTCACATTGCACAGAAACCTTAAGAATGTAGGAAATGTGGTCAGGCCTTCAGATTTTCCTGTTTTTGAAGATTTGGGAGGACTCAGAGTGGAGAAAAGACTTTTGAATCTAAATTTGTGGTAAGGCCTTCAGTTATGTTAGTTCCATTTGAAGACATCAGCTGATTCCTGAGAAAAACCCTATGAATGTCCAGAATGTGGGAGTGTTTCATTTCTCTCATACCCACTCAAGGACATATGAAAATGCACACTGTAGCTGGCTGGACCTTGTAAATACAAGAACGTACACAGGATTAAAACTCTAATAGTTTAGAAACTGCAACAATATTTTCAGTTTTCACATTTACTTGAAAAGTCATGTGAAAACTCCCATGGGAAAGAAGTTCTATAAGTGAAGCTTTTCTAATTTGGAAAGCCTGATGCAAATTAATTATGGTGCAGTGCTTGAAAAAAATGTATGAAATGTTACACAAGTTACAAGTATATTGTTTTTATCAGTGGCTCATTCTTAAAGAGTCTTGAGTATGCATTTCACTTTGTTTTGCGGGAAACCTTGAGGTGAGAGTTCCGTAAATGCTCTTTAAGCAGTAGTACTTGAGTTTCATAGATAATGATATTAAGTTTGTTGATAGAATTTTTGTCTATTCATTTGATAATGTGCTGGATTCATGGTTGAATTTAATTTTTCTAATATGTAGGTACATTTAATTTTTTTTATTTCATTTTTTTTTTTTTTTTTTTTGAGATGGAATCTCCCTCTGTTGCCCAGGCTGGAGTGCAGTGGTGCAATCTCGGCTCACTGCAACCTCCGCCTCCTGGGTTTAAGTGATTCTCCTGCCTCAGCCTCCCGAGTAGCTGGGACTACAGGTGCCCACCACTATGTCCAGCTAATTCTTTGTATTTTTGGTAAAGACAGGATTTCACCATGTTGGCTAGGCTGGTCTTGAACTCCTGGCCTCATGATTTGCCCACTTTGGCCTCCCAACGTGCTGGGATTACAGACATGAGCCACTGCACCCGTTCAGGTAAGTTTCATTTGTATGTATTGTCCTGTGATTAATGGACCAGTGAATAATGATTGTGAATTGTTGGGACTGTCTTACTAGCCTCATTTGGCAAATTTTGATTATCCCTTGTTCATTATACACATTCCACCTTTCTTTATTAAAGGAAAAACTACTCTTGATGTAAAGATGTTTATTTTTTGCTAATAATGAGTTAGCATTAATTCCTAAGTACATAAATTTTACCATGGAGTATCATCTCGTGAGTTCTTTGCATTTGTTGCCCTTTATTCTTTATTATTTCTGTCTATTATTTGGATCATTCACTTTGAATGAAGGAGAGAGGACTGTGATAGGACAACATGTTGTAACCAATCTGAGGGAGGAAGCATTCAATCTCTCAGTCACATATGATATCATTCGGCTTTTCATCGATGCCTTTCTTATTGTAGTAGATCGTATTGCACCATTATGATATGATAGTTTATATATTGTTTTTTAGAGTATTACAGTCTTACCAGTCTGTGTGACATGATTCAGTTCCCTACCAGCCAACAGACAAAGCAATCACATAGTCCTGTAGGAACAAAGGAACATCCTCGGCCGTGTGCAGTGGATCACGCCTGTAATCCCAGCACTTAGGGAGGCCGAGGCCGGTGAATCATGAGGTCAGGAGATCCAGACCATCCTGGCTGACACGGTGAAACCCCGTCTCTACTAAAAATACAAAAAATTAGCCATGTGTGGTGGTGTGTGCCTGTAGTCCCAGCTTCTAGAGAGGCTGAGGCAGGAGAATGTTGTGAACCCCGGAGACGGAGCTTGCAGCGAGCTGAGATCAAACCACTGCGCTCCAGCAAGGGTGACAGAGAGAGATTCTGTCTCCAAAAAAAAAAAAAAAAAAAAAAGGAACATCCTCACTTTTTTCATGCTATACCACTCTCTGCTCCTAAGTTAATCCCTGTTTGGGCCTATGGGAGCTTACACCATCCTCCTATATGTAATTAATAACTGATGTCTGGTTTTTCTGTTTAGTAATAGATGTTATGTGTTTAACGGTGCCAGTAAACGTAGGGTGCTCATTCCTTCCTCACCAGTGGGGTGCATGAGATGCTATTGAAATAATTGGCAACACAAATGGAATGGACCAGCCCTCATGCAGGACACCTGCTCAACTTGACCTACCTGCTGTCCGCTGACGGTTCCGTAACACATCAGCAGTCACCTGAGTCAGAACCGTGAGCTGATGATGGGCTTTCCCTTTGGTCTGCACAGCGTTCTGTCATCTTCAGGTGTTTTCATCTTCTCCCACACTAAAATGCTCTCATCTCCTAGACATGAATGTTTCATTGCACCCGAGCATGACATTTGGCCTTTGCTTAGCAGGCAGTTTTGAGGCCCTGACTTATTAATGCACAGAAGCGCAGCACATAAACTAACACTTAAGTCCTAATTAGCAAGGATCAGGCTGTATCTCTGTAGTCCCTGCATCTACTCTGGTCACCATCTCTGTATGCTGAGGGCAACCATGTGAACATTATTA
This sequence comes from Macaca nemestrina, assembly GCF_043159975.1. Lineage (NCBI taxonomy): Eukaryota > Metazoa > Chordata > Mammalia > Primates > Cercopithecidae > Macaca > Macaca nemestrina. Next base: position 44,194 of record NW_027257887.1, read on the forward strand.
ATTATTGTACACTCCAAGATAATAGTTATTATGTAGGCAGAAGTAGTGGCCTTGTTTGTTTCTTGTGCTGCTGCTCCCCTTGCCGCTGTCCCATACACCCTCCTGATGAGGTGTACATCTATGGTTCCTCATGATTCAGGCACTGATGAGTACAGAAATTGGGAAGAAAGAGTTTGACATTAGCCCCTATCGAGGGATATGAAGAAGAGTCTCAGTTGCTTGCATTGAAAAATTCCTAGCGAGTGTGTGGGCTTCTCTTATCACTGCTGCTTATCAGCATGTCAAAAGTCGAATCTTCGGATGGCAAGTCTTCCCGGCCTTAGACATAATGGCCTTACTGCGTGTGGAGCTAACCCCAGGAAGATGAAGTGACAGTCTCTGGAGGATTAGGTGGTCTCCTCCAATGTGACTTGATGGGTTCCTGAACTCTTTCCTGTAACCATGCAGAGAGTCTACACTGCCAGTGATCATGTGCCTCAACTCTGTAGATGTAGAAACTCAAAATATTCAACATATTCTGAAACAGTTTCCATTGAAAGGAAAGAGAAAGACAGTTAGGTGCCACGCTCCGGTCAAGAGAACTAGTACATGGCTCACAAGAACACTCTGTTGCTACTGTCTGTGCTTCTGTCACAACAAATATCCTGATCCTTCAGTTTTAAGGGTGTAGGGCCATTTTCCTTCCTTTCTTACTGGTAGTTCTCAAGATAACTGCATGATATGCTGAGAAGACAATATCCTGATAATCAGGTGACATTGGTCAGAACAGCCCAGGCTCTGTTATAGTCCCTGCTCAAAACAGAATGGCCTTTAACACTTGTGTCCAGCAAACCACATCATTTGAGAAAACCCAAGGTGGGCTTCTTTCTGGGGTCCCTCAGTTGTGGTGCAAGTGAAGCATTTACAGTCAAAACTCCATCCATCTGCTCTGGGTAGCCTTCGTGATCTTGTGGTAGCAGTTCATATTGAATCCTAGACTTCTGTTGTCTTTTGTTTGCTATTTGTAAGTAATAAATTCACTTCATGGAATTTATGTATGAATGTGTTTGGTCTCATTGTACTCAGAAAAGTTGGTAGCCATTGCACAGTGAACCCGCTTCATAATTGGTGAAAACACCTATGGCCCCCTTGTGTCACAGTAAGGAGGTTAATTCAGCCAAACATAAACTTCATGTTCGTAAAACCCTGTAGCACAATTATTACCATGCGGGAGGCCTTTAACAATGGTGATGCTGATTTGAAGAACTCTGAAGGAAGAAATTTACACAAATAGGTTGGGTACATGGGAGTCCCTCCTAACTTAAAGAAAACCTTACTCCCCTCTGCCTAAAAGAGTGGAGAGGCGAGGCACCGTGGCTCAGACCTGTAATCCGAGCACTCTAGGAGGCCGAGGTGGGCAGATAATAAGATATCAGGGGTTCAAGACCAGCCTGACCAACATGGGGAAGCCACATCTCTACTAAAAATACAAAAATTAGCCGGGCATGGTGGTGGGCACCCGTAATCCCAGCTACTTGGAGGCTGAGGCAGGAGAATTGCTTGAACCTGGGAGGCGGAAGTTGAAGTGAGTCAAGACCACGCCACTGCACTCCAGCCTGGGTGACAGGGCAAGACTCCATCTCAGGGAAAAAAAAAAAGTGGATAAGAACTGAAACAGGTTTAAAATTTCACCGAATTGGAAATGCAAACTTTACAAAAATAGTATTTCAAATAAAATGCTAAATGAGTGCTCATTGAATTTTATGCCTCCACAAAGTAGGTTGTGAATTAACTTCCACATCTGTTGCAAGCCACCAAAGTTGGGCAGCCTCCGTGTCTGAAATTCACATGTGGCTCAAATAAGAATTATACCTGGGGATACCCCAAAATTTAAATATGGTATCCCCTGTGATATTATGAGGAATTACTGTACATAAAACAGGTTGTCTTCCTTTAACTCTGAAAATCATATTATCTTGCTAAATTCTCCAAAACACATCGCTCTGCAGTATCCTATGGTGGACATAGGTTTCCTGACCAATGAGCAGTAAAAGTCAGTGTGTGCGACTCACCTATGTTCTTATCAAAATGGAAATCCCCGAATCCTACCAGTTAGAATAACATGTCAGAATGTCAGATTTTTGGAATCTATAGGTTTTCTGTAAGGTTATTAGGTATTGATTCCATTTTTAAAATAGTTATCAATATATTTAGATGACCTATTTCTCCTATGTTTTAGTATTAATAGATTGTGTCTTTTAATTCATCCAGTTGGTCTAAGTTACCAAGTTTGTGGGTTATGGAGATTGTAATATTCTTTATTATTTTATCATCCATGGGTTCTCTAATATAAAGGCCTCTTTTAATTCTTCTATTATTAGGTTGGTGCCAAAGTAATTGTGGTTTTGGACCGTGAATTTTAAATTTTTATAATTAGGCTGCAACACATCTTTATTAATCAAAATAGAACCCATTACAATGGACTGGACACAGTGGCTCACGCCTGTAATCCCAGCACTTTGGGAGGCTGAGGCGAGCGGATCACGAGGTCAGGAGTTTGAGACCAGCCTGACCAACGTGGTGAAATCCCGTCTCTACTAAAAACACAAAAAGTAGCCGGGTGTGGTGGCATGTGCCTGTAATCCCAGCTACTCAAGAGGCTAGGCAGGAGAATCTCTTGAACCCAGGAGGCAGAGGTTGCAGTGAGCCGAGATTGCACCTTTGCACTCTGGCCTGGGTGACAGAGTGAGACTCGGTCTTAAAAAAAGAAAACAAACCATTACATTGAACACATTTTTGTCAATGAGAAATAAACTTGTTTATTCCGTGCTTTCAGGGTTCGATGAACTCCTGGAAAGCATTTTCTTCATCCTGCTGGTTGTGTAAGTGTTTTCCCTGCAAAAAGTTGTCAAGATGCTTAAAGAAGTGGTAGTTGGTTGGCGAGAGGTCAGATGAATATGGCAGATGAGACAAAACTTCATAGCCCAGTTTATTCAACTTTTGAAGCCCTGGTTGTATGACATGTGGTCATGGGTTGTGGAGAACTGGGCCCTTCATGTTGACCAGTGCCAGCTCCAGGTGCTGCAGTTTTCCATGCATCTCATCGATTAACTTGGCATACTTCTCAGATGTAATGATTTCACTAGGATTCAAAAACTGTAGTGGATTCAAAAACTGCCAGAAGGCTGGCAGCTGACCACCAAACAGTGACCATGACCTTTTTTTGGTACAAGTTTGACTTTGGGAAGTGGTTTGGAGCTTCTTCTTAGTCCAACCAGTGAGCTGGCAGTTGTATGAAATCCACTTTTCATGGCATGTCACAATCTGATCAAGAAATGTTTCATTGTTTCATAGAATAAGAAAAGATGACACTCCAAAGGATGATTTTTAAAATATTTGGTCAGCTCATGAGGCACCCACTTATCAAGATTTTTCAGCTTTCCAATTGGCTTCAAATGCTGGACGACCATAGAATGGTCGACATTCAGTTTTTCGCCAACTTCTCGTGTATCTGTAAGAGGATTGAATTCAGTGGTTGCTCTAAATTGGTCGTTATCAACTTCTGGCCCAGAGCCTGGGGCTGAGGCTGCCATGACCACCCTGTTCTCTTCCTTCTGGGGTCCCCAGGAAGCTCCCAGGACTGAATGATCCCCACAAAATACAGTGGCCAGGATGGGAGGGCTGGAGGTCAACTACTCCCCCGCCCCTGCCACCACAACCAAGAGGCCCCCATGGAGGTAGACCCCCAGATGTGAGTCCCTGTGGGATGCAGACTCCCACGGATATTTCAGGGGATGAGCACTGGTCCTCCTGGCTGACAGGAGCCTGGTGGGCACTGGGTGTGTGGGGCCTGTATAGGTGGGTTGGACAGAACTGGGCCTAACCAGGGAGCCAGAGACTGGTGTGTCTTCCAGATTTCCTATGAGATCCCCTATCTGGTCATAGATGATGGTGATTTCTCTTCAAGTACTGAATCCCTGCAAGGTGTTAGGCACTCCGTTCTTACTAAGTTTATTTTGTTACCTGGTAGAACTTGGCTCATAAACAAGAAAATGGTGAAGAGGAGGACAGGAATCCTCATGGCTGAAGAAAGAAGAAAGTTTGGCTTCATTTCCAGGAGGCAGAGAAAACTTCCGTCTGTGGCTCTCCAGCACCAGTGGAATGTCTCCGTTTGGATAATAAGAGTCTTTCTGTACCTCATTAGGGATATTCATAGATAGAGGTGTTCTATGCATGCAAAATTGCTTTTATGGGAGGACTGACGTGGGTGCACAGTTTTGGCCAGAAAACCTTGTTAAATGGGAATATAAGCTACAAACATTTTGGCAAAAGATGAAATTTTATGAACAAACAACCATTTATATTGTTACAATAAGTTAGACTGTGTTGAGAAACCAGTTGCTTTCGTTAATGATCAGACATTTTTTTAGCGAACACTTCCCAGACTTTACTAGCCCTGCTAAGAATTAATCACCCCACTTGCTCCTGGTCTGAAACCCCAAAGTGCTTTGTTGATGTTACGGTGCTTACTGCCTTGTATGTTAGATTAGTGAATGTATATTTGCCTCTTCCACTACTGTATGAGCTTCTTGCTTGCTAGGACAAGGCTATATTCCTCAGAGCAGAGGAGGGATTTGAATCATGAGGCCATTTATTCTCAAATCCTCTTCACCAAGTGGAACAAAACAGAACAGCGAAAGACCACTGCACATGGAAGCAGGAGGTCTGGATTTGGGTTCTAGATCTCCAGATCTATTACTAACTGGAGGTATGGATAGAGTCAGGAAAATTGTCTTCCTTAGGTGCTTCCTTGATAGCACCTATAAAGGTTGAGATCTATTGGATCTAGATCAGGGGATTCTCAATCATTACTATGCATAAAACAACTGGGAGAGTTGCTTTGCAATATAGATGCGTAGTTCCATCTCATGATATTTTTACTGTTTTTTAAAATTGATCTAGTATTTTTCATTAAATAATGTAAACTTTCTTAGTCTACATCTAATAAAACTCCCACCGGGATACAAATACATGGAATGATATTAGCAGCAGAATCTTTAAATAAAGTATCTATATACAACTATTAACCCAAACCACTTTTTTTCATTCCTTATTATTTCATGCTGTTTGTCACCATTGTCATCATAATCAGGATCATCCTACATTGCTGAACACCCATTATGAACCATATGACATAAACATTTTTCCTACTCGTAAGGAGCATATATTCTCTATATGCATATGAAATTAATGTCTGAACAAAGTGGCTTAAACGAGGCAGAAGTTTATTTCTTTCTCACTTAAATCTATAGTTACACCTATCATGGCTGGTACAGATGCTTGCCAAATTCATTAGGGACGCAGGCCCCTTCCAGCTGTCTGATCTGCTGTACTTTAGAAGAGGCTCCAGTTTGGCTGCTAAATACCCACCTATCATTTTTTAATTCCAGACAGCAGGAAAGAAAATAGCCAAGAGAGAAAAACAAGGGAACATCTACCACTCCTTTTACATTTTTTAACCAACCCCCCCTTTTTTTTTAACTCAATTTGTTGAGCTATGATTACATTTAAAAAGCTGTGCATGTTTAAGGTATGCATCTCAGTGAGTCTGGGGATAAGTATACATCATGAACACCACTACCCTTAAGATTATAGACATATCCTTCACCTCCCAAAGTCCCCCCCATCATCATTATTATTATTATTACTGGTAAGAAATTTTGGTAAGAACACAAAATCCACCCTTTTAGCAAATTTTCAGTATGCAATACAGTATTCTTAGCTATAAGCACTGTGCTGTAAATGAGACCTCCAGAACTTACTTATATGGTATATGTGAAACTTTGTGCTCTAACCACATCTACCCATTTCCCCTGCACCACGGCCCCTGGCAACCACCATTCTACTCTCTGCTTTTGTGAGTTTGTCTATTTTAGATTTCAAATGCAAGTGAAATCATATAGTAATTGTCATTCTGTGGCTGGCCTATTTCATATAACGTAATGCCCTCGAAGTCTACCCATGTTGTCATAAATGACAGGGATTCATTATTATGTAACACTGAATAATATTCCAATGCATATATGTATTACCCATTTATCCTGATACTCTCCCTCCACCTGCCTCCCAACAGGCCCCAGTGTGTGTTGTTCCCCTCTCAGTATCCATGTGTTCTCATTGTTCTGCTTCCACTTGTAAGTGAGAACATGCAGTGTTTGATTTTCTGTTCCCGGGTAAGTTTGCTGAGGATAATGGCTTCCAGCTCCATCTATGTCCCTGCAAAGGACATGATCTCATTCCCTTTTATGGCTGCATAGTATTTCATGGTGTATATGTACCACATTTTCTTTATCCAGTCTATCATTGATGGACATTTGGGTTGATTCCATGTCTTTGCTGTTGTGACTAGTGCTGCAATGAACATGTGTGTGCATGTATCTTTATAACAGAATGATTTATATTCCTTTGGGTATATACAAAGTAATGAGATTGCTGGATCAAGTGATATTTCTGGTTCTAGGTCTTTGAGGAATCACCATACTGTCTTCCACAATGGTTGAACTAATTTACATTCCACCAACAGTGTAAAAGTGTTCCTATATCTCAACAGCCTCATCAGCAGGTAGTTTTATTTAAAATTTTTTTGAGAAACCTTCATACTATTATCCAAAATGGCCATAGTAGTTTGTATTTCCGCCACGAGTATACAAGGGTTATCTTTTATCCACATCCTCACTAATACTTGCTACTCATCTTTTCGATAACAGCTATTCTAAGAGGTGTCAGGTGACATTTCATGGTGGTTTTTATTTGCATCCCCCTGACAATTAGAGATGGTAAGAATTTTGTCATATATTTGTTGGCCATTTGTATCTCTTCTTCTGGGAAACGTTTATTCAGATCTTCGCCTATTTAAAAATAATTTCAACTTTTATTTTAGATTCACTGAATGCATGTGCAGGGTTTTACATTGGCACATTGTGTGATGCTGAGGCTTGGAGTATGAATGATCTTGTAACCCAGGTAGAAAACATATTTCATGGTGTATATGTTTTTCAGGTCTTGGTCCCCACCTTCCCTTCCCCTTCTTGTAGACCCCAGTATCCATGTTCCCATCTTTACATCCATGTGCAATCAGTGCTTTGTTGTTACTTATAACTAAGAACATATGGTATTTGGTTTTTTCTTCCTGCATTATTTTAGAATAATGGCCTCTAGCTGCATCCATGTTGGTGCAAAGGACATAATTTTTTAAATGCTTGCATAGTGTTCCATGGTGTACGTATACTACATTTTCTCTATCCAATGATAGAGAAAATAATTATATTTTCTCTATCCAATGATAGAGGAAATATTCAAGTCTTTGCTATTGCAAATAATGCTATAATAAATATATGAGTGCACATGTCTTTATGGTAGAACAATTTATTTTCTTTTGGATACAAGGGTCAGTCCCCATGGCTGCTGTAAAGGCCAACGTTGAGTGCCTGCAGCTTTTCCAGGCTCAGGGTGCAAGGTGTCAGTGGATCTATCATTCTGGGGTCTGGAGGATGGTGGCCGTCTTCTCAGAGCTCCACTAAGCAATGCCCCAGTGGGGACTCTGTGGGGGCTCCTACCCCATATTCTCCCTCTGCACTGCTGTAGTAGACATTTGTCATGAGGTCTCCACCCCAGCAGGCTTCTACTGGACATACAGGCTTTTCCATACATCTTTTGAAATCCAGGTGAAGGCTTCTGATATGGTTTGGCTCTGTGTCCCCACCCAAATCTCACCTCAAATTGTACTCCCACAATTCCCACATGTTGTGGGGGGACCCAGTGGGAAATAATTGAATCATGGGGACAGTTTCTCCCATATCGTTCTCGTCGTAGTGAATAAGTCTTATGAGTTCTGATGGTTTGATAAGGCGAAACCAGTTTTGCTTGGCTCTCATTCTCTCACTTGCCTGCTGTGATGTACGACATGCCTTTCGCCTTATGCCTCCTCCCAGCCATGTGGAACTGTAAGTCCAATTAAGCTTCTTTCTTTTGTAAATTGCCCAGTCTCGGGTATGTCTTTATCAGCAGTGCATTCCTGTACTTTGTGCAACTGCAGGTTTAATATCCCATGGAAATTGCCAAGGCTTATGGCTTGCACCCTCAAAGCAGTGATCCAAACTGTGTTTGGGGCCTTCTTAGCCATGGCTGGAGCTGGAGGGGTTGGGAGGTAGAATGCTGCGAGCACTGTCCTGCGCTTGCCTGGGGTGGTGCAGCCCTAGGCCCAGCCCACAAAATCAGTCTTGCCTTATAAGCCTCCAGACCTTTGAAGGGAGGGGCTGCCACCAGCCAAGGTCTCTGAAATGCCTTTCAGGCTCTTCACTGTCTTCTATTAGTATCTGCTTTCCTTTTAGTTATGCAAATGTCTTCAGCCTGCTTGAATTTCAGAGGATACCAATGGCCTTAAAAGTACCATATGACCCCTAACACTTCCTGACTTCACTTCTGTAATATATTTTATTTTTTTACATCATCATGAATATTGAAACTTTTTATATCTATTCACTTTCCATTTGTTTTCAAGTCCAGTTTACTTCCAAATAATTTTAGAATATAGAGTCTCCATAAGACTCTAGTTTGTCTGGTTTCTTGCTGTACCCCATGACTGCGAATGCTTTCTAGTACATACAATATACTCAAAAGTACTTATGAGGCCAGATGCAGTGGCCCACGCCTGTAATCCCAGCACTTTGGGAGGCCGAGGTGGGCGGATCACGAGGTCAGGAGATGGAGATCACCCCGGCTAACACGGGTGAAACTCCGTCTCTATTAAAAAAAAATACAAAAAAATAGCCGGACGTGGTACCAGGCGTCTGTAGTCCCAGCTACTTGGGAGGCTGAGGCAGGAGAATGGCGTGAACCCGGGAGGTGGAGCTTGCAGAGAGCCGAGATGGTACCACTGCGCTCTAGTCTGGGCAACAGAGCAAGACTCCATCTCAAAAAAAAAAAAAAAAAAAAGTACTTATGAATGAAAAAAGGAATGAATCTTCCTATTTTTCCTTCAAAATAGCCTTAACTCTTTGGTTTCCAAGTTTATGTGGGGTTTTTAGTAGCTGTCTCAAAAATCCAATCAAATTGACCCGGGTGTGTCTCCAGAATGAAGTTTTGATTAGGTTCAGTATCTGTGCAGTCAGGGCATGTCTCTTGGAATGTAGTGCTAATTAGGTTTATTAATTGTTTTTTCCTATATAAGGGGAAGCCAATCAGAGGATGCGTTTTCCCAGAGAAGGAGCATCAGAAGAGTTTAAGACCTTGGGGGAGGAGAGTCTTGCTGCTTGCTTGTGGGACTTGCCTTGGAAGGTAGATAAGTTCACAGCATCCTCCAACTTTTTATTTTTGGTGAGTTCTCCGAGCACTGAGAAGTGAACTGGCCTCATTCCCTTACAATGATACTGTTACCAGTAGAAGAGATTCGAGTTACTGGCAGCATATCTGCATGGGTCCATAAGCAACTTCAGTCCTTGCCTCCTCAGAAGAAAGAATTCGACTGAGGAGCATACAGCGGAAAAAGAGACTAAGTTTCAGAGCAGGAGTGGAAGTTTATTTAAAAAGCCTTTAGAACAGAAAGGAAAGGAAAATTCTCTTGGAAGAGACCCAAGTGGATGCCTGAAGGTCCAAGAGAGAAAAGAGAAGGGCCTTTAACCTTGATCCTGGGATGGCCTTGCCTCTTTCCCATGATTCTTTCTTTAGGGAGAGTTTCCGGCATGCACAGTGCTTTCCTTACCCTTTGGAATTGAGCATGCACGGTGTGTTTAGGGAGTTATACGCATGTCCATCTGAGGCTTTCTTTCCTTTTCCAGTGGAGTGTGTCCCCGGAAGATTATACTTTGCCATTTTTGTCTCTTAACATGAATGCCCAAGAAGTTGCTTCTTCCTGGGGTCTGCATTTAATTAACGTTTTTGATGTTAACAGGTGTAGACCACCATGAAATGGCCTCTCTCTGGCGCTGCCTAATTATCGTTTTTAGAGAGGCAAAGTGATCATTAACAGGCCATCACCTGAAATTTCTAGTGGCTAGGGGAAGAGCCCTCTCCTGCCCTGCTCCTGCTCTTCTACCTGTAACAAGACAAGCCTTGAATATCATTAGACATGTGTCCCATCAAGGCAGCATCTCATTAGTAAATTTTACTGTGTGAATTGTTACTTCACATTCTCATATTCTGTGTTCACTATTTGTGTGCCTTTTCCATTTTTGTTTTGACCATATCTCATTATTTTAACTGCCTTCTCCAAGATTCTAGATCTGCATTGACCAATAGAGTAACTACTAGTCACATGTGGCTATAAACTGTAAATTAATTATAATGAAATAACTAAATGGCATGTCTTTAGTAGTAATAGCCAAATTGGTGGCCAAATTAGAAATTCTGTAACTACATATGTGTGGTAGTTACTGCACTGGATAATGTAGATGCAGAGAATTTCTTTCATCACAGAAAATCATGTTGGGCATGTTGGCTGCACTTATTATTATTTTTTTTATTTTTTATTTCTTTGAGACAGAGTTTTGCTCTTGTTGCCCAGGCTGGAGTGCAATGGCGTGATCTCAGCTCACTGCAACCTCCACCTCCCAGGTTCAAGCGATTGTCCTGCCTAAGCCTCCCTAGTAGCTGGGATTACAGGCATGTGCCACCACGCCCGCCTGGTTTTTTTTTTTTTTCTTTCTTTCTATTTTTAGTAGAGACGGGGTTTCTCCATGTTGGTCAGGCTGATCTCAAACTCCTGACCTCAGGTGATCCGCCTGCCTCCGCCTCCCAAAGTGCTGGAATTACAGGTATGAGCCACTGTGCCCGGCCTTATTTTTAAATTCTATTTGTGTGCTTTATAGTTAAATTATATTCTGCTTCTCTATATTCATTTCGTTTCACAGAATTTCTGAGGCAATTTTAAAATTTCATTCATCTACCTTCTTGGGGAAAGTACTTAGATCATTTTTTAAAAATAATATACAGCAAATAATTTTTCCACGGATATTGTTTTAGCTTTATTGTGTTGGTACTTTTACATACTATATTCAGATATTACTATTTTTCATAACTTACTTTAAAAATTGTGTCAAGTTTATTTAATAGAGATTTCTCCCTTGATTTTCAGAGATCAGATTGTGTCTTCCATTGCTGTTATTTTAGTTTAATTTTATTTTGTTATATGTGAATATGTTGCATATTCCTTTTTTAAAAATGTGAGATTTTTTCTCTCTCTTGTTATACAAACTTTGTATGCAGTGTTCATTATGCACTTTAAAAATAAATATTTTGTTTCAGGGCATGGTGCTTTCACACATGCAACCTTAGAATAATTTTAAATGCCATTCCACTTTCACCATTCCTGAACTGCTTTGAATATATTGGATGTTGGAGGCCATGGGAGGTTTTGAATTGCAATCCAGTCAAGATAATAGGATTTTCCATTTATAGTGTAATCTGATATATATTCGTTTTGGTTTCATACTTTTAAAAAATCTATTCTCTTTTACTCTGTGGTGATCTTTTCTTTTCTATTTGTGCATTGCTAGAATGTCAGCTGCTGTTTCCCTAGCACCTGAGATGTTACTCAACACTGTATAGTGTTGAGAATTGAGAGAATCTACTAAATGATAGCACTTTTCGAGACCACAATTCTGAATTCAAAGGAAGGGAAAAGACAGGCAAAAGAATATAGACATCAGCTATTTGTACTGAAGATCTGTTGGAGAACATGGTTTTGGTGTCCAGGAACCTGAGACCTAACACTGCATTCCTAATACTTCACTAAGGTGTGCCTAAATAGCCCTGAAAGGGCTAGGAAGTCACAAGTCAGCCTCTTAATTGTTATGGGTGTCCTTAAAATATTAAGGTAATATTGAGGATGCAGAATGGCTCCTTCCTCATGTCTTTTTAAGAGATCTGGGCCGGGTGCTGTGGCTCACGCCTGTAATCCCAGCACTTTGAGAGGCTGAGGTGGGTGGATCACCTGAGGTCAGGAGTTCCAGACCAGCCTGACCAAAATGGAGAAACCCCATCTCGACTGAAAATACAAAATTAGCCAAGCGTGGTGGCGCATGCCTGTCATCCTAGCTACTTGGAAGGCTGAGGCAGGAGAATAGCTTGAACCTGGGAGGTGGAGGTGGCAGTGAGCTGAGATTTCACCATTGCACTCCAGCCTGGGCAACAAAAGCGAAACTCTGTCAAAAAACAAAAAAAGGAGAGAGAGAGAGAGAGATCTGGAGGGAGATACTAAGCTGTGCAGGCTCTCATCTTGCAGTCACCAAATACGTAAGTTGTTATTCCTGCTCTGGTGAGAAGTTTGTCAATACATTTTTTCCATGAATTAATGAAAATTTTAGACCCATAACATAAGTTTGAAAAAATTTATCCTAAAGATTGCTTGTGTATGTATGTGTTTTGAAATATATTTAATCTCTATATCTTGAAATAGTTTTTATAGATTCCACACAAGAGTCCTTTAGGAAATAAGTGCACTTTAATATTCTTATAATATTTGTCCTTTTTTGTCCCTGGGACAGTCTCTATATGACCATTTAAATTACTTTTAGTTCATGTTTGGATTATAATCACACACAAATATTCTCTAAAGTCCAAATCTTATTTTGATATTCAAGGAAGAGTTTACATGGTAATAATATTAAGGGTTACAGCTGGTTTCACTGAAGCTTTGTAGGCATTCTCTAAAACCTTATTTTTTTGAAGGAATATCTTTTCTGCTTGAATTATAGACAACATAATACATGTACTGTCAGGTACATTCATGGAAGGGACAGGCAGATGGAGTCGTATGTTACTGGAGTCTTGATGAACAGATGTAGGAAATAGTCCAAGGAATAAGAAAAAAGTTGATACTGGAAAGTGCTTGTTGAAGTCTGTAAATGTGTATTAAAATGTGGCAGTAAAGATAGACACAGTGAAGTTTGGGAACTGGGGTCTTAATCCCGGAGTCCCCAGAATCATAGAGAACCTTGGTTAGGGGAGTAATTTTGTAAAAAAGCAAGAAGAGGCAGTGACAAGGCAGAATATAATTAAAAGTATTGCTGTGTCATTTTCTAATTTTGTAATTTTGTCATATTTTTCAAACTCTGTTGATCATTTATTAAACTAGTAAATAAACTATAATCAGCAGGGTTATTATAAGGGTTAAATAAGGAAATTTATGTATATCTGTAAGCACAATGTCACAATTAATACAAAGTTACCCTTTTTATTTTTCCTGGACATCATGTACAAATGGGTCAGTTAATTTTTTATGACACATAATTATCAGTGGTACATAAAATATATTTAATTATTTTTATATTTTTAGCAGGGAAATAACACATGCATGTTTTCTGCCATCTCAAACACATGCATTCATATAAACATACCCATCTATATACCTACATATCTATGTATGAATATACACATGGACATCAGTATTTCTCAGCAAATATGTATCATGATAATCAGAGAAATTGCAACTAACGGAGACTAATATGAACCATGATTCCAGGAATTTTAGATACTACCTTAGTAGAATATCAGACTGAGCTGCTAAATTTCTCTCAGCCCTAAGTCATTTTGTATTTTCTGAGCATCGTAGAGGATTGTGACTGTATACACAGGACAGAAACACCATGACCCAGGGTACTGCTGTGAATTTCTGATGCAGGGGATTTTAAGGGCCACATCAGCAGGATGCGAGTGTTGACCCTCCAAGTGAAATAAATTCCTGAATGGATTATCCCCATTATAAAACACTTTTTTTTTTTTTGTGATACAGAGTCTTGCTCTGTCGCCCTGGCTGGAGTGCAGGGTTACGATCTCGGCTCACTGTAATTGTCTCCTGGGTTCAAGCAATTCTCCTGCTTCACACTCCTGAGTAGCTGGGATTACAGGCAAGCACCACCATGCCCAGCTAATTTGTGTATTTTTAGTAGAAATGGGGTTTCACCATTTTGGCCAGGCTGGCCTCACACTCCTAACCTCAGCTGATCCACCTGCCTTGGCCTCCCAAAGTGCTGGAATTACAGGTGAGAGCAACCGCACTTGACCCTAAAACAGATTCTTACTTGATTGATTTCCGAGTTCTAAGGGGAAATACAAAAGTCGAAATTGAGAGAAAGTAAAAGTGGAGTAAGGCTTCAGAAGGCTGTGATTGGTGTTGGAGAAACATTGCTAGGGCATAAAGCTGAGATAATACATTCTGAGAAATCCCACAGTGTTTATCTACAGGTAGAAATCATATTCCACATGTGGGCAGAGTCAGGGATCCCTGTGTTTTAAAATCAGTGAGGGAATTGAATATCTGGACTTGTGTCAATTAACATACAAAACTCAGTGCTTTTGATGTTCTCATTCACAAGATATCTGTGTTCCTTCTTTGTCAGAAACCATCGTCATAGGCTTCCTAATTTTGACCATGGGAAAAGAGGAGAGGCCTGTGTGTGTTTGTGTCTGTTGGTCAGGCTGTGGTGCAGGTGTAACCAAGGCTTAGGACAGTGGCCACACATTTGCCTTAGTTTAGGTAAAACAATGCCAGGGAAGAATTGTGTACATATGAAACAGTGTGTGTATGCTTGCATGTGTGTGTGTGTGTGCGTGCGTGCGCGCAGGCGAGAGCACACGAGCACTAGCAAGCACGCCCGCGTGAGTGTGTCTCTGTGTGTGTTTATGTCTGTGTGTGTGTGTGTTTGTGCTGGGATGTACTTCCACGTATGTGCGTTTGGCAGCTACCATCATCCTTTCGGCGACTGAAGGACAGGAAGTCGGAAGTGCGCTTTCTGACTTGAGTACAGTCAAGGAAGTACAGTAATTAACACAGCGTATTTGCTTCCTTAATAACAATGGAGGGATCCGAGGAATCCAATAGACATTGCAGGCTCTTGATTTTTTCCATGTTCAGCCTCTTGATTCTATATCCCAGTGAAATGACTTGCCAGTGCGGAACAAGATAAGTCTTTGCAGGAAGTGCTCTGGTGGGAGCTAGATACCCAAATCATAAAGCATCGAGTGTTGGAAACATGCACTGAAGTTAGACGAAATACTCAGTGCACAATTTAGACGGTGAAAGTCTTTCGGGTAATCATGTGATCATCGAGAGGCTGATTGATGACATTCCCCGAATTTATGATTGCAAGAAGAGAGAAATACTCATGACATTCTATTTCCGGTGGTTGGGGACGTACGAAGGCAATTGAAGAAATCATGAAATCAAGAAACTTGAGTAATCGGAAGCTATGCCAACTAAAACCTTCGGTTCCTTTAACAAAGGATGAAAATAAAAACCACATATCACACAGCATGGGAGATGACGTTTTCATATGTATGTGATAATGGATCAACATTTGAGAGAGATGCAATAAAAAGTTGTAAATTTGACAAAAGCAAACAACCAGAATTAAACACTGGAAAAGCCTGGGTGACGGGAGTGGGGCGCCCTGTCTCAAGAAGAAACAGAGAGATTTAAAAGCAGGGATTTGAACAGAGGTTTGTACACCATTGTTACTACTGGCCCTTGTTTCAGGAGGAAAAGGCGAAAAGAAGGCTTTTATCTCATGGATTCCTGCATGGATTGTTCAGGATCTGCGATGTTGCCTCCGTTTCCAGTTAGGAATTGTGTGGTGGACTGGAAGTTCCCACATTTGGTGGAAAATGTCATGCTGATGAACATAGACATGATCCCCAAACTAGGAGGGGCAGAATTTGGGTGTGTCTTCAGGTCCTTTGGCTTACCAGGAATGAAGATCCTGGCTCCAGGGATTTTGTCCAAATGTCTTAGAGAGTGAGAAACGGGGCAGATTTTAGGCCCGGCGCCAAGGGCTCGGCGAGGTGTAAAGAAACACGCTGGCCTCAGGGCCCATGAAATCAGGATGATTTTAGGGAGGATGGTGGAATGAGAGGACTGTGGCCTTTGGCCCCGTTTCTTTCCATTGTCTTTTCATGGGGCAGGTGTGTTGAATCAGAAGGCGTCCCGGGCCGATGAAATGAGTCCTGGGGGAGGAAAGAAGCGCTGCGTAGAGAGTTGCTCCACAGGGAGAAAGGAGCCACCATTTTCAGGAGAATGATCCCCAGAAGCATGAGCAGTCCAGATGCCGTGGCTTCACACAAGACGCTGGTGGGTGTTATGTCTGAAGCGGGGACCTGGGCGTCAGTGTTCTTTCATGCTCATGACTGATTTTCAGGCGAGCCCAATGGATCACCTGTCTGCCAGTCATGCTCATGACACTGTACTTTGCACACACGTCACACAGAGACACTGTTAATACGCGCATTTGTGTGCTTGAGCAGGGTTGCACCCAAGATTCTGTGGTTGTATGGAGCCCTGAGTTATGCCCTGGACATCTTTCCCCTCGGGTTGGTCAACTTGGATCGCTGTACCGAACGAGAAACGGAGCCTGAAATCCAATCCGCGAATACACAAAAGGAAGGGGCCATTTCCCACAATCATTTCCACTGCAACACCACCTCGGATGAACAAGTCTCACTGCAGGTCAGGGACTGTGCTTCAGAGATGCACCTTTCGCAGCTGGACGATTGACCCGGAATCTCCCAGACGCCATTTTGATGCACACCAAATGCGATTTATTTCAGTGCTTGCTGATTTTATTGTAGTTGAATACACACACGCTCCTGTGTCTGATTTCCTTTATTATCAATACGACTTACTTCCAAATGACTCACATACCAGTGGGATGATTTTCTGCTTCAATTCATTGGAAATGGACACCATTCAATAGGCAAGTGTGTCTGTCTGTCTGTCTCCAGCATTCTGTGGGTTCCACCAAGGGCACAAGTCCTAGGGCGCCTGACGTGCATTCAACAAGGAATGTAAAAACGGCGAGGCAGGTTCAAAAGAAGAACACCCTTCCTCTCTTCAAATGCGTTCCAGTTTCCGCTACTCAAGGTAGCGAGAAGGATCCACACAAGTCCCACGTTCGCAAAATTTCAACTTCTGGTGCTCACCAACAACTGACGAATGAAACACACCCCAAGAGAAAATAGTCAACCCCGTCCCCTGCAATAACCTCACGCGCAACCCTACACCGCAATATGTCATATTCAGAAATTCACACTGAATGACATCTACCGTGAACACAAACACACAGACAATCCCTCCACAGGTTCAGAAGACTCACGACTGCAAAACTCGATGTTTCCCATGTCTGGGCTCATCCTGAAACGCAGCCATCACTATCCAGTTTTCCCTCTTGTGTAGACAGACACCTGGGCTCCTCATTACTTTATGTCGGATTGACTGCGTATGTGATGGTGTGTGTGTGCGCGCGCGCGAACCCCCTCGTGGGTGTGTGTGTGTGTGTGTACGTGTATGTGTGTGTGTGTCAGTGTGTGTGCGCATGCACTCCTGCGTTTGCATGGAGACTTTTCCTGAGATCACTGGCACACAAACAGAGCCCTCTTGCTGTGTTTGTTCCTCCCTTTGGATCTCCTGGTCCTCCCTTGCAGAGAAGTGAGTGTGCCAGTGTTCATGGACTCCTGAGGTGCCAGGTTCCTTGAAGAGAGGTTCAGCAGGGAGCTTTGCTGTTCAGGATGACGGTTGTTCATCCCGCTCTTGTATTTTGATGGATGAATCACAAGCACGTTGGGAGGCAGGGTACATTCGACTTTTCTGACGTTGAAGTCAGGCTTGGTTTTGTTTTGCTCTTGGAGGAACTTCCAGTGGTCTAAGGCGCTTTCCTGAGTGGCTCTTTCCACCAAGTGCTCCTCCAAGTCGGGTACCTGGAGGCAGGGTTCTCTCTGGAGCTCTCCTTGCGTTGCTCGCCTGTCTTTGTGTTCAGCACCAAGGGCTCCTGGTTCCCTGCCTATTGACACACTCTCACTGCATCTTTCCAGTTGACTCTTCTGGATGTAAAAGAGGACATAGGCCTGTTGACTCAGGACAGAAGCGATGCTACAGGCAGTGACCTCGGCGTCATCCATTTTATACCACTGGCCTCCTGGAGCTTTGACATAAGGGAGGTAATGTCCGTTGTGACAACTCCACCCAGCATGGACCAGCACAGCATAGAGGACATAGACAAGAGGTCCTGTGTTCTGTTGAGACATGTATGGCTGCATGTCAAGGCACTCAGGGTATTGCACATTCTTGGCAAGTTTGTTGCCTGTGACATCGGAGAATCTCTTCAATACAAGGATGAGGACCTTGGCAGAAGTGTGTAGAGTGAACGTCTTGGAGGCAGGCGCCTTCTGGAGACAAAGACCACAATGATAGGCATTCTCTCCATTGAGTTCTTGGGGCTTCACCACCTGTTCCAAAGCTTGCTTCACACTCTGAGCTGCCTGGATATCCAGGGCAATGTCCAGGTAAGGGTCAAAGGTTTCCGAAACGCCCTGGCAGTGGAGACACTTGATTTGAGATCTCCAGCAGCCTCCAAATATCTGGTGGATGAGGGTGGTGTCCTCAGAGTCATGATCTACCTGCTTGTGCCCGGGAAGGCATGCCTTTTTCATGGCATCCACAATGAACATCAGAAATTCATGGGCATCTTCCTGCTTGCCTCGATGGAAGCCAGCAACCAATGCCTGTGAGGGCTGGATGACGTGGCCAGGACGGTGGAGGGCCCGTGTGATGTGAGCTTCCATCGTACACAGCATGCAGCACTTGTGATGATGACAAAGTTGAGAGTGCTCCCGGGACAGCATGTAGTTGGCAAGGGGTGGTGTGTATGTCAGGCACTGCAGGGAAGCATTCACATAGCAAGTATTTCCCATATTCTGGAGCCCAGCCCCCACCGCAGCAGGTCTCCTGCTACTGAGAGGAAGCTTCTCCCCAGGGGCAGGCTGTCTTGCCACAGGAGCCAAACCATCACAGAGGTCGACATGGGTCTCAGATGACAGTGGTGACTTCTCAGGTAGAGAAGTCCGCTGGATTTCAGCAAAAGCTGCATCTGGCCGAGAAGATGTGAGTTTTGAAAAGTGGTTGAACTGCCACTCACCTCCCAAGTGGAGTGAATCGGCCTCCATGTCGCCAGGAGCAAGGATCACAAGCTTTCTCTGCTGGGACCGCACGTTGCAGAAAGATGCTATCTCTTCCGAGAGAGTCTTCAAATGACACGCCATCTGGCCGCATCAGCCCTTATATAACTCAACCCCGCCTACCTCGAACACCCCACCCACCCGTCAGGTACGCGGTCCACCAATCCAATATCAGCACTCAGTTAAAGAATGAATCATAGGGTGTGTCCCCTTGTATTCCCCAGGGAGTTCACTTAAAACTCCTGGGGAGTGCGTTAGTTTACTTAAAACAGTGGTGTTTACTTAAAACAGTAAACTTAAGTGGTAGTTTACTTAAAATGCGTTAGTTTACTTAAAACTTGCAGAATCATGCCCATGTGAGTGTTTCTTTGTGTTTGTTTATATTCCTGGGTGTGTGTGTGTTTGAGCTGCGATGTGCTTCTAACTATGTGCTTTTGGCAGATACGATCATCCTTTGAGGCATTGAAGGACAGGAAGTCAGACCTGTACTTTCTGACTTGAGAATCATCAATGAAGTACAGTTAATAACACGGTGTATTTGTTTCCTTAATATCAAAGAATAGATCCATGCAGTCTAATAAGTATTCTAGCAGTAACCTTTCCATGTTCAGCCTATTGATTCCGTGTTCGAGTGAAATGACTTACCAGTGGGGACCAAGACATATATTTGCAGGAAATGCTCTTGTGGAAGCTATATACCCAAATCATAAAACATCAAGTGTTGGAAACATGCACTGAACCTAGACGAAATACTTAGTGCCCAAATTAGACTGTGAAAGACTTTCAGGAAATCATGCAATCACCGACATACCAATTGATGACATTCCCCGAATTTATGATTGCAAGTAAAGAGAAATACTCATGACATTCTATTTCCAGTGATTGAGGTCATATGACCGCAATTTAAGAAATCATGAAATCAGAAAACTTGACTAATCACAATCTAATCCAACTAAAACCTTGGGTTCATTTAAGAAAGGATGAATATAAAAACAATATATCACGCAGCATGGGAGATAATATTTTAATACGTATGTGATAATAGATCAACATTTGAGAGAGATGAAATAAATAGTTGTAAATTTGAGAATAGCATATAACCAGAATTAAACACTGTAAATGCCTGGGTGGTGGGAATGAGTCCCTGTCTCAGGAAGAAACATAGAGATTTAAAAGCAGGGCGTCTAAAAGAGATTTGCATACCATTGTTAATACTGGCAGTTGTTTCAGTAAGAAAGGGAAAAATAAACCATTTGTCTTAGGGATTCTTGCATGTATTTTTCATCGTCTGAGATGTTGCTTCCAATTCCAGTTAAGCATTGTGTGGTGGACTTGCAGTTACCCCATTTGGTGGAAAATGTCATGCTGATGAAAGTAGACTTGTTTCCCAAACTAAGAGGGACAGAATTTGGGTGTTTCTTTGGGACTTTCGGCTTACTAGGAATAAAGATCCTGGCTCTAGGGATTTTCTTAAAATTTTTCAGATAATGAGAAAGAGAATAGAATTTGGGCCAGGCGCCAAGGCCTCGAGGTGTACAGAAGCATCCCCGGTCTCAGGGCCCATGAAATCAGGATGATTTTAGGGAGGATGGTGGAATGAGGAGAGTGTGACCTTTGGCCTCCTTTCTTTCCCTTTTCTTTTCATGGGTCAGGTGTGTTGAATCAGAAGGCTTCCCGGGCCCGATGAAATGAGTCCTGGGGGAGGAAAGAAGCGCTGCGTAGAGAGTTGCTCCACAGGGAGAAAGGAGCCACCATTTTCAGGAGAATGATCCCCAGAAGCATGAGCAGTCCAGATGCCGTGGCTTCACACAAGACGCTGGTGGGTGTTATGTCTGAAGCGGGGACCTGGGCGTCGGTGTTCTTTCATGCTCATAACTGATTTTCAGGTGAGCCCAATGGATCACCTGTCTGCCAGTCATGCTCATCACACTGTACTTTGCACACACGTCACACAGAGACACTGTTAATACGCGCATTTGTGTGCTTGAGCAGGGTTGCACCCAAGATTCTGTGGTTGTATGGAGCCCTGAGTTATGCCCTGGACATCTTTCCCCTCGGGTTGGTCAACTTGGATCGCTGTACCGAACGAGAAACGGAGCCTGAAATCCAATCCGCGAATACACAAAAGGAAGGGGCCATTTCCCACAATCATTTCCACTGCAACACCACCTCGGATGAACAAGTCTCACTGCAGGTCAGGGACTGTGCTTCAGAGATGCACCTTTCGCAGCTGGACGATTGACCCGGAATCTCCCAGACGCCATTTTGATGCACACCAAATGCGATTTATTTCAGTGCTTGCTGATTTTATTGTAGTTGAATACACACACGCTCCTGTGTCTGATTTCCTTTATTATCAATACGACTTACTTCCAAATGACTCACATACCAGTGGGATGATTTTCTGCTTCAATTCATTGGAAATGGAAACCATTCAATAGGCAAGTGTGTCTGTCTGTCTGTCTCCAGCATTCTGTGGGTTCCACCAAGGGCACAAGTCCTAGGGCGCCTGACGTCCATTCAACAAGGAATGTAAAAACGGCGAGGCAGGTTCAAAAGAAGAACACCCTTCCTCTCTTCAAATGCGTTCCAGTTTCCGCTACTCAAGGTAGCGAGAAGGATCCACACAAGTCCCACGTTCGCAAAATTTCAACTTCTGGTGCTCACCAACAACTGACGAATGAAACACACCCCAAGAGAAAATAGTCAACCCCGTCCCCTGCAATAACCTCACGCGCAACCCTACACCGCAATATGTCATATTCAGAAATTCACACTGAATGACATCTACCGTGAACACAAACACACAGACAATCCCTCCACAGGTTCAGAAGACTCACGACTGCAAAACTCGATGTTTCCCATGTCTGGGCTCATCCTGAAACGCAGCCATCACTATCCAGTTTTCCCTCTTGTGTAGGCAGACACCTGGGCTCCTCATTACTTTATGTCGGATTGACTGCGTATGTGATGGTGTGTGTGTGTGCGCGCGCGAACCCCCTCGTGCGTGTTTGTGTGTGTGTACGTGTATGTGTGTGTGTGTCAGTGTGTGTGCGCATGCACTCCTGCGTTTGCATGGAGACTTTTCCTGAGATCACTGGCACACAAACAGAGCCCTCTTGCTGTGTTTGTTCCTCCCTTTGGATCTCCTGGTCCTCCCTTGCAGAGAAGTGAGTGTGCCAGTGTTCATGGACTCCTGAGGTGCCAGGTTCCTTGAAGAGAGGTTCAGCAGGGAGCTTTGCTGTTCAGGATGACGGTTGTTCATCCCACTCTTGTATTTTGATGGATGAATCACAAGCACGTTGGGAGGCAGGGTACATTCGACTTTTCTGACGTTGAAGTCAGGCTTGGTTTTGTTTTGCTCTTGGAGGAACTTCCAGTGGTCTAAGGCGCTTTCCTGAGTGGCTCTTTCCACCAAGTGCTCCTCCAAGTCGGGTACCTGGAGGCAGGGTTCTCTCTGGAGCTCTCCTTGCGTTGCTCGCCTGTCTTTGTGTTCAGCATCAAGGGCTCCTGGTTCCCTGCCTATTGACACACTCTCACTGCATCTTTCCAGTTGACTCTTCTGGATGTAAAAGAGGACATAGGCCTGTTGACTCAGGACAGAAGCGATGCTACAGGCAGTGACCTCGGCGTCATCCATTTTATACCACTGGCCTCCTGGAGCTTTGACATAAGAGAGGTAATGTCCGTTGTGACAACTCCACCCAGCATGGACCAGCACAGCATAGAGGACATAGACAAGAGGTCCTGTGTTCTGCTGAGACATGTATGGCTGCATGTCAAGGCACTCAGGGTATTGCACATTCTTGGCAAGTTTGTTGCCTGTGACATCGGAGAATCTCTTCAATACAAGGATGAGGACCTTGGCAGAAGTGTGTAGAGTGAACGTCTTGGAGGCAGGCGCCTTCTGGAGACAAAGACCACAATGATAGGCATTCTCTCCATTGAGTTCTTCGGGCTTCACCACCTGTTCCAAAGCTTGCTTCACACTCTGAGCTGCCTGGATATCCAGGGCAATGTCCAGGTAAGGGTCAAAGGTGTCCGAAACGCCCTGGCAGTGGAGACACTTGATTTGAGATCTCCAGCAGCCTCCAAATATCTGGCGGATGAGGGTGGTGTCCTCAGAGTCATGATCTACCTGCTTGTGCCCGGGAAGGCATGCCTTTTTCATGGCATCCACAATGAACATCAGAAATTCATGGGCATCTTCCTGCTTGCCTCGATGGAAGCCAGCAACCAATGCCTGTGAGGGCTGGATGACGTGGCCAGGACGGTGGAGGGCCCGTGTGATGTGAGCTTCCATCGTACACAGCATGCAGCACTTGTGATGATGACAAAGTGGAGAGTGCTCCCGGGACAGCATGTAGTTGGCAAGGGGTGGTGTGTATGTCAGGCACTGCAGGGAAGCATTCACATAGCAAGTATTTCCCATATTCTGGAGCCCAGCCCCCACCGCAGCAGGTCTCCTGCTACTG
This sequence comes from Macaca nemestrina, assembly GCF_043159975.1. Lineage (NCBI taxonomy): Eukaryota > Metazoa > Chordata > Mammalia > Primates > Cercopithecidae > Macaca > Macaca nemestrina. The sequence goes on from NW_027257887.1 coordinate 67,650, forward strand.
AGAGGAAGCTTCTCCCCAGGGGCAGGCTGTCTTGCCACAGGAGCCAAACCATCACAGAGGTCGACATGGGTCTCAGATGACAGTGGTGACGTCTCAGGTAGAGAAGTCCGCTGGATTTCAGCAAAAGCTGCATCTGCCGAGAAGATGTGAGTTTTGAAAAGTGGTTGAACTGCCACTCACCTCCCAAGTGGAGTGAATCGGCCTCCATGTCGCCAGGAGCAAGGATCACAAGCTTTCTCTGCTGGGACCGCACGTTGCAGAAAGATGCTATCTCTTCCGAGAGAGTCTTCAAATGACACGCCATCTGGCCGCATCAGCCCTTATATAACTCAACCCCGCCTACCTCGAACACCCCACCCACCCGTCAGGTACGCGGTCCACCAATCCAATATCAGCACTCAGTTAAAGAATGAATCATAGGGTGTGTCCCCTTGTATTCCCCAGGGAGTTCACTTAAAACTCCTGGGGAGTGCGTTAGTTTACTTAAAACAGTGGTGTTTACTTAAAACAGTAAACTTAAGTGGTAGTTTACTTAAAATGCGTTAGTTTACTTAAAACATGCAGAATCATGCCCATGTGAGTGTTTCTTTGTGTCTGTTTATATTTCTGGGTGTGTGTGTGTTTGAGCTGCGATGTGCTTCTAACTATGTGCTTTTGGCAGATACGATCATCCTTTCAGGCATTGAAGGACAGGAAGTCAGACCTGTACTTTCTGACTTGAGAATCATCAATGAAGTACAGTTAATAACACGGTGTATTTGTTTCCTTAATATCAAAGAATAGATCCATGCAGTCTAATAAGTATTCTAGCAGTAACCTTTCCATGTTCAGCCTATTGATTCCGTGTTCGAGTGAAATGACTTACCAGTGGGGACCAAGACATGTCTTTGCAGGAAATGCTCTTGTGGAAGCTATATACCCAAATCATAAAGCATCAAGTGTTGGAAACATGCACTGAACCTAGACGAAATACTTAGTGCCCAAATTAGACTGTGAAAGACTTTCAGGAAATCATGCAATCACCGACATACCAATTGATGACATTCCCCGAATTTATGATTGCAAGTAAAGAGAAATACTCATGACATTCTATTTCCAGTGATTGAGGTCGTATGACCGCAATTTAAGAAATCATGAAATCAGAAAACTTGACTAATCACAATCTAATCCAACTAAAACCTTGGGTTCATTTAAGAAAGGATGAATATAAAAACAACATATCACGCAGCGTGGGAGATAATATTTTAATACGTATGTGATAATAGATCAACATTTGAGAGAGATGAAATAAATAGTTGTAAATTTGAGAATAGCATGTAACCAGAATTAAACACTGTAAATGCCTGGGTGGTGGGAATGAGTCCCTGTCTCAGGAAGAAACATAGAGATTTAAAAGCAGGGCGTCTAAAAGAGATTTGCATACCATTGTTAATACTGGCAGTTGTTTCAGTAAGAAAGGGAAAAATAAACCATTTGTCTTAGGGATTCTTGCATGTATTTTTCATCGTCTGAGATGTTGCTTCCAATTCCAGTTAAGCATTGCGTGGTGGACTTGCAGTTACCACATTTGGTGGAAAATGTCATGCTGATGAAGGTAGACTTGTTTCCCAAACTAAGAGGGACAGAATTTGGGTGTTTCTTTGGGACTTTCGGCTTACTAGGAATCAAGATCCTGGCTCTAGGGATTTTCTTAAAATTTTTCAGATAATGAGAAAGAGAATAGAATTTGGGCCAGGCGCCAAGGCCTCGAGGTGTACAGAAGCATCCCCGGTCTCAGGGCCCATGAAATCAGGATGATTTTAGGGAGGATGGTGGAACGAGGAGAGTGTGACCTTTGGCCTCCTTTCTTTCCCTTTTCTTTTCATGGGTCAGGTGTGTTGAATCAGAAGGCTTCCCGGGCCCGATGAAATGAGTCCTGGGGGAGGAAAGAAGCGCTGCGTAGAGAGTTGCTCCACAGGGAGAAAGGAGCCACCATTTTCAGGAGAATGATCCCCAGAAGCATGAGCAGTCCAGATGCCGTGGCTTCACACAAGACGCTGGTGGGTGTTATGTCTGAAGCGGGGACCTGGGCGTCGGTGTTCTTTCATGCTCATAACTGATTTTCAGGTGAGCCCAATGGATCACCTGTCTGCCAGTCATGCTCATCACGCTGTACTTTGCACACACACGTCACACAGAGACACTGTTAATACGCGCATTTGTGTGCTTGAGAAGGGTTGCACCCAAGATTCTGTGGTTGTATGGAGCCCTGAGTTATGCCCTGGACATCTTTCCCCTCGGGTTGGTCAACTTGGATCGCTGTACCGAACGAGAAACGGAGCCTGAAATCCAATCAGCGAATACACAAAAGGAAGGGGCCATTTCCCACAATCATTTCCACTGCAACACCACCTCGGATGAACAAGTCTCACTGCAGGTCAGGGACTGTGCTTCAGAGATGCACCTTTCGCAGCTGGACGATTGACCCGGAATCTCCCAGACGCCATTTTGATGCACACCAAATGCGATTGATTTCAGTGCTTGCTGATTTTATTGTAGTTGAATACACACACGCTCCTGTGTCTGATTTCCTTTATTATCAATACGACTTACTTCCAAATGACTCACATACCAGTGGGATGATTTTCTGCTTCAATTCATTGGAAATGGACACCATTCAATAGGCAAGTGTGTCTGTCTGTCTGTCTCCAGCATTCTGTGGGTTCCACCAAGGGCACAAGTCCTAGGGCCCCTGACGTGCATTCAACAAGGAATGTAAAAACGGCGAGGCAGGTTCAAAAGAAGAACACCCTTCCTCTCTTCAAATGCGTTCCAGTTTCCGCTACTCAAGGTAGCGAGAAGGATCCACACAAGTCCCACGTTCGCAAAATTTCAACTTCTGGTGCTCACCAACAACTGACGAATGAAACACACCCCAAGAGAAAATAGTCAACCCCGTCCCCTGCAATAACCTCACGCGCAACCCTACACCGCAATATGTCATATTCAGAAATTCACACTGAATGACATCTACCGTGAACACAAACACACAGACAATCCCTCCACAGGTTCAGAAGACTCACGACTGCAAAACTCGATGTTTCCCATGTCTGGGCTCATCCTGAAACGCAGCCATCACTATCCAGTTTTCCCTCTTGTGTAGACAGACACCTGGGCTCCTCATTACTTTATGTCGGATTGACTGCGTATGTGATGGTGTGTGTGTGCGCGCGCGCGAACCCCCTCGTGGGTGTGTGTGTGTGTGTACGTGTATGTGTGTGTGTCAGTGTGTGTGCGCATGCACTCCTGCGTTTGCATGGAGACTTTTCCTGAGATCACTGGCACACAAACAGAGCCCTCTTGCTGTGTTTGTTCCTCCCTTTGGATCTCCTGGTCCTCCCTTGCAGAGAAGTGAGTGTGCCAGTGTTCATGGACTCCTGAGGTGCCAGGTTCCTTGAAGAGAGGTTCAGCAGGGAGCTTTGCTGTTCAGGATGACGGTTGTTCATCCCGCTCTTGTATTTTGATGGATGAATCACAAGCACGTTGGGAGGCAGGGTACATTCGACTTTTCTGACGTTGAAGTCAGGCTTGGTTTTGTTTTGCTCTTGGAGGAACTTCCAGTGGTCTAAGGCGCTTTCCTGAGTGGCTCTTTCCACCAAGTGCTCCTCCAAGTCGGGTACCTGGAGGCAGGGTTCTCTCTGGAGCTCTCCTTGCGTTGCTCGCCTGTCTTTGTGTTCAGCACCAAGGGCTCCTGGTTCCCTGCCTATTGACACACTCTCACTGCATCTTTCCAGTTGACTCTTCTGGATGTAAAAGAGGACATAGGCCTGTTGACTCAGGACAGAAGCGATGCTACAGGCAGTGACCTCGGCGTCATCCATTTTATACCACTGGCCTCCTGGAGCTTTGACATAAGAGAGGTAATGTCCGTTGTGACAACTCCACCCAGCATGGACCAGCACAGCATAGAGGACATAGACAAGAGGTCCTGTGTTCTGCTGAGACATGTATGGCTGCATGTCAAGGCACTCAGGGTATTGCACATTCTTGGCAAGTTTGTTGCCTGTGACATCGGAGAATCTCTTCAATACAAGGATGAGGACCTTGGCAGAAGTGTGTAGAGTGAACGTCTTGGAGGCAGGCGCCTTCTGGAGACAAAGACCACAATCATAGGCATTCTCTCCATTGAGTTCTTCGGGCTTCACCACCTGTTCCAAAGCTTGCTTCACACTCTGAGCTGCCTGGATATCCAGGGCAATGTCCAGGTAAGGGTCAAAGGTGTCCGAAACGCCCTGGCAGTGGAGACACTTGATTTGAGATCTCCAGCAGCCTCCAAATATCTGGCGGATGAGGGTGGTGTCCTCAGAGTCATGATCTACCTGCTTGTGCCCGGGAAGGCATGCCTTTTTCATGGCATCCACAATGAACATCAGAAATTCATGAGCATCTTCCTGCTTGCCTCGATGGAAGCCAGCAACCAATGCCTGTGAGGGCTGGATGACGTGGCCAGGACGGTGGAGGGCCCGTGTGATGTGAGCTTCCATCGTACACAGCATGCAGCACTTGTGATGATGACAAAGTTGAGAGTGCTCCCGGGACAGCATGTAGTTGGCAAGGGGTGGTGTGTATGTCAGGCACTGCAGGGAAGCATTCACATAGCAAGTATTTCCCATATTCTGGAGCCCAGCCCCCACCGCAGCAGGTCTCCTGCTACTGAGAGGAAGCTTCTCCCCAGGGGCAGGCTGTCTTGCCACAGGAGCCAAACCATCACAGAGGTCGACATGGGTCTCAGATGACAGTGGTGACTTCTCAGGTAGAGAAGTCCGCTGGATTTCAGCAAAAGCTGCATCTGGCCGAGAAGATGTGAGTTTTGAAAAGTGGTTGAACTGCCACTCACCTCCCAAGTGGAGTGAATCGGCCTCCATGTCGCCAGGAGCAAGGATCACAAGCTTTCTCTGCTGGGACCGCACGTTGCAGAAAGATGCTATCTCTTCCGAGAGAGTCTTCAAATGACACGCCATCTGGCCGCATCAGCCCTTATATAACTCAACCCCGCCTACCTCGAACACCCCACCCACCCGTCAGGTACGCGGTCCACCAATCCAATATCAGCACTCAGTTAAAGAATGAATCATAGGGTGTGTCCCCTTGTATTCCCCAGGGAGTTCACTTAAAACTCCTGGGGAATGCGTTAGTTTACTTAAAACAGTGGTGTTTACTTAAAACAGTAAACTTAAGTGGTAGTTTACTTAAAATGCGTTAGTTTACTTAAAACATGAAGAATCATGCCCATGTGAGTGTTTCTTTGTGTTTGTTTATATTTCTGGGTGTGTGTGTGTTTGAGCTGCGATGTGCTTCTAACTATGTGCTTTTGGCAGATACGATCATCCTTTCAGGCATTGAAGGACAGGAAGTCAGACCTGTACTTTCTGACTTGAGAATCATCAATGAAGTACAGTTAATAACACGGTGTATTTGTTTCCTTAATATCAAAGAATAGATCCATGCAGTCTAATAAGTATTCTAGCAGTAACCTTTCCATGTTCAGCCTATTGATTCAGTGTTCGAGTGAAATGACTTACCAGTGGGGACCAAGACATGTCTTTGCAGGAAATGCTCTTGTGGAAGCTATATACCCAAATCATAAAGCATCAAGTGTTGGAAACATGCACTGAACCTAGACGAAATACTTAGTGCCCAAATTAGACTGTGAAAGACTTTCAGGAAATCATGCAATCACCGACATACCAATTGATGACATTCCCCGAATTTATGATTGCAAGTAAAGAGAAATACTCATGACATTCCATTTCCAGTGATTGAGGTCGTATGACCGCAATTTAAGAAATCATGAAATCAGAAAACTTGACTAATCACAATCTAATCCAACTAAAACCTTGGGTTCATTTAAGAAAGGATGAATATAAAAACAACATATCACGCAGCGTGGGAGATAATATTTTAATACGTATGTGATAATAGATCAACATTTGAGAGAGGTGAAATAAATAGTTGTAAATTTGAGAATAGCATGTAACCAGAATTAAACACTGTAAATGCCTGGGTGGTGGGAATGAGTCCCTGTCTCAGGAAGAAACATAGAGATTTAAAAGCAGGGCGTCTAAAAGAGATTTGCATACCATTGTTAATACTGGCAGTTGTTTCAGTAAGAAAGGGAAAAATAAACCATTTGTCTTAGGGATTCTTGCATGTATTTTTCATCGTCTGAGATGTTGCTTCCAATTCCAGTTAAGCATTGCGTGGTGGACTTGCAGTTACCACATTTGGTGGAAAATGTCATGCTGATGAAGGTAGACTTGTTTCCCAAACTAAGAGGGACAGAATTTGGGTGTTTCTTTGGGACTTTCGGCTTACTAGGAATCAAGATCCTGGCTCTAGGGATTTTCTTAAAATTTTTCAGATAATGAGAAAGAGAATAGAATTTGGGCCAGGCGCCAAGGCCTCGAGGTGTACAGAAGCATCCCCGGTCTCAGGGCCCATGAAATCAGGATGATTTTAGGGAGGATGGTGGAATGAGGAGAGTGTGACCTTTGGCCTCCTTTCTTTCCCTTTTCTTTTCATGGGTCAGGTGTGTTGAATCAGAAGGCTTCCCGGGCCCGATGAAATGAGTCCTGGGGGAGGAAAGAAGCGCTGCGTAGAGAGTTGCTCCACAGGGAGAAAGGAGCCACCATTTTCAGGAGAATGATCCCCAGAAGCATGAGCAGTCCAGATGCCGTGGCTTCACACAAGACGCTGGTGGGTGTTATGTCTGAAGCGGGGACCTGGGCGTCGGTGTTCTTTCATGCTCATAACTGATTTTCAGGTGAGCCCAATGGATCACCTGTCTGCCAGTCATGCTCATGACACTGTACTTTGCACACACGTCACACAGAGACACTGTTAATACGCGCATTTGTGTGCTTGAGCAGGGTTGCACCCAAGATTCTGTGGTTGTATGGAGCCCTGATTTATGCCCTGGACATCTTTCCCCTCGGGTTGGTCAACTTGGATCGCTGTACCGAACGAGAAACGGAGCCTGAAATCCAATCCGCGAATACACAAAAGGAAGGGGCCATTTCCCACAATCATTTCCACTGCAACACCACCTCGGATGAACAAGTCTCACTGCAGGTCAGGGACTGTGCTTCAGAGATGCACCTTTCGCAGCTGGACGATTGACCCGGAATCTCCCAGACGCCATTTTGATGCACACCAAATGCGATTGATTTCAGTGCTTGCTGATTTTATTTTAGTTGAATACACACACGCTCCTGTGTCTGATTTCCTTTATTATCAATACGACTTACTTCCAAATGACTCACATACCAGTGGGATGATTTTCTGCTTCAATTCATTGGAAATGGAAACCATTCAATAGGCAAGTGTGTCTGTCTGTCTGTCTCCAGCATTCTGTGGGTTCCACCAAGGGCACAAGTCCTAGGGCGCCTGACGTCCATTCAACAAGGAATGTAAAAACGGCGAGGCAGGTTCAAAAGAAGAACACCCTTCCTCTCTTCAAATGCGTTCCAGTTTCCGCTACTCAAGGTAGCGAGAAGGATCCACACAAGTCCCACGTTCGCAAAATTTCAACTTCTGGTGCTCACCAACAACTGACGAATGAAACACACCCCAAGAGAAAATAGTCAACCCCGTCCCCTGCAATAACCTCACGCGCAACCCTACACCGCAATATGTCATATTCAGAAATTCACACTGAATGACATCTACCGTGAACACAAACACACAGACAATCCCTCCACAGGTTCAGAAGACTCACGACTGCAAAACTCGATGTTTCCCATGTCTGGGCTCATCCTGAAACGCAGCCATCACTATCCAGTTTTCCCTCTTGTGTAGACAGACACCTGGGCTCCTCATTACTTTATGTCGGATTGACTGCCTATGTGATGGTGTGTGTGTGCGCGCGCGCGAACCCCCTCGTGGGGGTGTGTGTGTGTGTACGTGTATGTGTGTGTGTGTCAGTGTGTGTGCGCATGCACTCCTGCGTTTGCATGGAGACTTTTCCTGAGATCACTGGCACACAAACAGAGCCCTCTTGCTGTGTTTGTTCCTCCCTTTGGATCTCCTGGTCCTCCCTTGCAGAGAAGTGAGTGTGCCAGTGTTCATGGACTCCTGAGGTGCCAGGTTCCTTGAAGAGAGGTTCAGCAGGGAGCTTTGCTGTTCAGGATGACGGTTGTTCATCCCACTCTTGTATTTTGATGGATGAATCACAAGCACGTTGGGAGGCAGGGTACATTCGACTTTTCTGACGTTGAAGTCAGGCTTGGTTTTGTTTTGCTCTTGGAGGAACTTCCAGTGGTCTAAGGCGCTTTCCTGAGTGGCTCTTTCCACCAAGTGCTCCTCCAAGTCGGGTACCTGGAGGCAGGGTTCTCTCTGGAGCTCTCCTTGCGTTGCTCGCCTGTCTTTGTGTTCAGCATCAAGGGCTCCTGGTTCCCTGCCTATTGACACACTCTCACTGCATCTTTCCAGTTGACTCTTCTGGATGTAAAAGAGGACATAGGCCTGTTGACTCAGGACAGAAGCGATGCTACAGGCAGTGACCTCGGCGTCATCCATTTTATACCACTGGCCTCCTGGAGCTTTGACATAAGAGAGGTAATGTCCGTTGTGACAACTCCACCCAGCATGGACCAGCACAGCATAGAGGACATAGACAAGAGGTCCTGTGTTCTGCTGAGACATGTATGGCTGCATGTCAAGGCACTCAGGGTATTGCACATTCTTGGCAAGTTTGTTGCCTGTGACATCGGAGAATCTCTTCAATACAAGGATGAGGACCTTGGCAGAAGTGTGTAGAGTGAACGTCTTGGAGGCAGGCGCCTTCTGGAGACAAAGACCACAATGATAGGCATTCTCTCCATTGAGTTCTTCGGGCTTCACCACCTGTTCCAAAGCTTGCTTCACACTCTGAGCTGCCTGGATATCCAGGGCAATGTCCAGGTAAGGGTCAAAGGTGTCCGAAACGCCCTGGCAGTGGAGACACTTGATTTGAGATCTCCAGCAGCCTCCAAATATCTGGCGGATGAGGGTGGTGTCCTCAGAGTCATGATCTACCTGCTTGTGCCCGGGAAGGCATGCCTTTTTCATGGCATCCACAATGAACATCAGAAATTCATGGGCATCTTCCTGCTTGCCTCGATGGAAGCCAGCAACCAATGCCTGTGAGGGCTGGATGACGTGGCCAGGACGGTGGAGGGCCCGTGTGATGTGAGCTTCCATCGTACACAGCATGCAGCACTTGTGATGATGACAAAGTGGAGAGTGCTCCCGGGACAGCATGTAGTTGGCAAGGGGTGGTGTGTATGTCAGGCACTGCAGGGAAGCATTCACAGAGCAAGTATTTCCCATATTCTGGAGCCCAGCCCCCACCGCAGCAGGTCTCCTGCTACTGAGAGGAAGCTTCTCCCCAGGGGCAGGCTGTCTTGCCACAGGAGCCAAACCATCACAGAGGTCGACATGGGTCTCAGATGACAGTGGTGACTTCTCAGGTAGAGAAGTCCGCTGGATTTCAGCAAAAGCTGCATCTGCCGAGAAGATGTGAGTTTTGAAAAGTGGTTGAACTGCCACTCACCTCCCAAGTGGAGTGAATCGGCCTCCATGTCGCCAGGAGCAAGGATCACAAGCTTTCTCTGCTGGGACCGCACGTTGCAGAAAGATGCTATCTCTTCCGAGAGAGTCTTCAAATGACACGCCATCTGGCCGCATCAGCCCTTATATAACTCAACCCCGCCTACCTCGAACACCCCACCCACCCGTCAGGTACGCGGTCCACCAATCCAATATCAGCACTCAGTTAAAGAATGAATCATAGGGTGTGTCCCCTTGTATTCCCCAGGGAGTTCACTTAAAACTCCTGGGGAGTGCGTTAGTTTACTTAAAACAGTGGTGTTTACTTAAAACAGTAAACTTAAGTGGTAGTTTACTTAAAATGCGTTAGTTTACTTAAAACATGCAGAATCATGCCCATGTGAGTGTTTCTTTGTGTTTGTTTATATTTCTGGGTGTGTGTGTGTGTTTGAGCTGCGATGTGCTTCTAACTATGTGCTTTTGGCAGATACGATCATCCTTTCAGGCATTGAAGGACAGGAAGTCAGACCTGTACTTTCTGACTTGAGAATCATCAATGAAGTACAGTTAATAACACGGTGTATTTGTTTCCTTAATATCAAAGAATAGATCCATGCAGTCTAATAAGTATTCTAGCAGTAACCTTTCCATGTTCAGCCTATTGATTCCCTGTTCGAGTGAAATGACTTACCAGTGGGGACCAAGACATGTCTTTGCAGGAAATGCTCTTGTGGAAGCTATATACCCAAATCATAAAGCATCAAGTGTTGGAAACATGCACTGAACCTAGACGAAATACTTAGTGCCCAAATTAGACTGTGAAAGACTTTCAGGAAATCATGCAATCACCGACATACCAATTGATGACATTCCCCGAATTTATGATTGCAAGTAAAGAGAAATACTCATGACATTCTATTTCCAGTGATTGAGGTCGTATGACCGCAATTTAAGAAATCATGAAATCAGAAAACTTGACTAATCACAATCTAATCCAACTAAAACCTTGGGTTCATTTAAGAAAGGATGAATATAAAAACAACATATCACGCAGCGTGGGAGATAATATTTTAATACGTATGTGATAATAGATCAACATTTGAGAGAGGTGAAATAAATAGTTGTAAATTTGAGAATAGCATGTAACCAGAATTAAACACTGTAAATGCCTGGGTGGTGGGAATGAGTCCCTGTCTCAGGAAGAAACATAGAGATTTAAAAGCAGGGCGTCTAAAAGAGATTTGCATACCATTGTTAATACTGGCAGTTGTTTCAGTAAGAAAGGGAAAAATAAACCATTTGTCTTAGGGATTCTTGCATGTATTTTTCATCGTCTGAGATGTTGCTTCCAATTCCAGTTAAGCATTGCGTGGTGGACTTGCAGTTACCACATTTGGTGGAAAATGTCATGCTGATGAAGGTAGACTTGTTTCCCAAACTAAGAGGGACAGAATTTGGGTGTTTCTTTGGGACTTTCGGCTTACTAGGAATCAAGATCCTGGCTCTAGGGATTTTCTTAAAATTTTTCAGATAATGAGAAAGAGAATAGAATTTGGGCCAGGCGCCAAGGCCTCGAGGTGTACAGAAGCATCCCCGGTCTCAGGGCCCATGAAATCAGGATGATTTTAGGGAGGATGGTGGAATGAGGAGAGTGTGACCTTTGGCCTCCTTTCTTTCCCTTTTCTTTTCATGGGTCAGGTGTGTTGAATCAGAAGGCTTCCCGGGCCCGATGAAATGAGTCCTGGGGGAGGAAAGAAGCGCTGCGTAGAGAGTTGCTCCACAGGGAGAAAGGAGCCACCATTTTCAGGAGAATGATCCCCAGAAGCATGAGCAGTCCAGATGCCGTGGCTTCACACAAGACGCTGGTGGGTGTTATGTCTGAAGCGGGGACCTGGGCGTCGGTGTTCTTTCATGCTCATAACTGATTTTCAGGTGAGCCCAATGGATCACCTGTCTGCCAGTCATGCTCATCACGCTGTACTTTGCACACACACGTCACACAGAGACACTGTTAATACGCGCATTTGTGTGCTTGAGCAGGGTTGCACCCAAGATTCTGTGGTTGTATGGAGCCCTGAGTTATGCCCTGGACATCTTTCCCCTCGGGTTGGTCAACTTGGATCGCTGTACCGAACGAGAAACGGAGCCTGAAATCCAATCAGCGAATACACAAAAGGAAGGGGCCATTTCCCACAATCATTTCCACTGCAACACCACCTCGGATGAACAAGTCTCACTGCAGGTCAGGGACTGTGCTTCAGAGATGCACCTTTCGCAGCTGGACGATTGACCCGGAATCTCCCAGACGCCATTTTGATGCACACCAAATGCGATTTATTTCAGTGCTTGCTGATTTTATTTTAGTTGAATACACACACGCTCCTGTGTCTGATTTCCTTTATTATCAATACGACTTACTTCCAAATGACTCACATACCAGTGGGATGATTTTCTGCTTCAATTCATTGGAAATGGACACCATTCAATAGGCAAGTGTGTTTGTCTGTCTGTCTCCAGCATTCTGTGGGTTCCACCAAGGGCACAAGTCCTAGGGCCCCTGACGTGCATTCAACAAGGAATGTAAAAACGGCGAGGCAGGTTCAAAAGAAGAACACCCTTCCTCTCTTCAAATGCGTTCCAGTTTCCGCTACTCAAGGTAGCGAGAAGGATCCACACAAGTCCCACGTTCGCAAAATTTCAACTTCTGGTGCTCACCAACAACTGACGAATGAAACACACCCCAAGAGAAAATAGTCAACCCCGTCCCCTGCAATAACCTCACGCGCAACCCTACACCGCAATATGTCATATTCAGAAATTCACACTGAATGACATCTACCGTGAACACAAACACACAGACAATCCTTCCACAGGTTCAAGAGACTCACGACTGCAAAACTCGATGTTTCCCATGTCTGGGCTCATCCTGAAACGCAGCCATCACTATCCAGTTTTCCCTCTTGTGTAGACAGACACCTGGGCTCCTCATTACTTTATGTCGGATTGACTGCGTATGTGATGGTGTGTGTGTGCGCGCGCGCGAACCCCCTCGTGGGGGTGTGTGTGTGTGTACGTGTATGTGTGTGTGTGTCAGTGTGTGTGCGCATGCACTCCTGCGTTTGCATGGAGACTTTTCCTGAGATCACTGGCACACAAACAGAGCCCTCTTGCTGTGTTTGTTCCTCCCTTTGGATCTCCTGGTCCTCCCTTGCAGAGAAGTGAGTGTGCCAGTGTTCATGGACTCCTGAGGTGCCAGGTTCCTTGAAGAGAGGTTCAGCAGGGAGCTTTGCTGTTCAGGATGACGGTTGTTCATCCCACTCTTGTATTTTGATGGATGAATCACAAGCACGTTGGGAGGCAGGGTACATTCGACTTTTCTGACGTTGAAGTCAGGCTTGGTTTTGTTTTGCTCTTGGAGGAACTTCCAGTGTTCTAAGGCGCTTTCCTGAGTGGCTCTTTCCACCAAGTGCTCCTCCAAGTCGGGTACCTGGAGGCAGGGTTCTCTCTGGAGCTCTCCTTGCGTTGCTCGCCTGTCTTTGTGTTCAGCACCAAGGGCTCCTGGTTCCCTGCCTATTGACACACTCTCACTGCATCTTTCCAGTTGACTCTTCTGGATGTAAAAGAGGACATAGGCCTGTTGACTCAGGACAGAAGCGATGCTACAGGCAGTGACCTCGGCGTCATCCATTTTATACCACTGGCCTCCTGGAGCTTTGACATAAGAGAGGTAATGTCCGTTGTGACAACTCCACCCAGCATGGACCAGCACAGCATAGAGGACATAGACAAGAGGTCCTGTGTTCTGCTGAGACATGTATGGCTGCATGTCAAGGCACTCAGGGTATTGCACGTTCTTGGCAATTTTGTTGCCTGTGACATCGGAGAATCTCTTCAATACAAGGATGAGGACCTTGGCAGAAGTGTGTAGAGTGAACGTCTTGGAGGCAGGCGCCTTCTGGAGACAAAGACCACAATGATAGGCATTCTCTCCATTGAGTTCTTCGGGCTTCACCACCTGTTCCAAAGCTTGCTTCACACTCTGAGCTGCCTGGATATCCAGGGCAATGTCCAGGTAAGGGTCAAAGGTGTCCGAAACGCCCTGGCAGTGGAGACACTTGATTTGAGATCTCCAGCAGCCTCCAAATATCTGGTGGATGAGGGTGGTGTCCTCAGAGTCATGATCTACCTGCTTGTGCCCGGGAAGGCATGCCTTTTTCATGGCATCCACAATGAACATCAGAAATTCATGGGCATCTTCCTGCTTGCCTCGATGGAAGCCAGCAACCAATGCCTGTGAGGGCTGGATGACGTGGCCAGGACGGTGGAGGGCCCGTGTGATGTGAGCTTCCATCGTACACAGCATGCAGCACTTGTGATGATGACAAAGTTGAGAGTGCTCCCGGGACAGCATGTAGTTGGCAAGGGGTGGTGTGTATGTCAGGCACTGCAGGGAAGCATTCACATAGCAAGTATTTCCCATATTCTGGAGCCCAGCCCCCACCGCAGCAGGTCTCCTGCTACTGAGAGGAAGCTTCTCCCCAGGGGCAGGCTGTCTTGCCACAGGAGCCAAACCATCACAGAGGTCGACATGGGTCTCAGATGACAGTGGTGACTTCTCAGGTAGAGAAGTCCGCTGGATTTCAGCAAAAGCTGCATCTGGCCGAGAAGATGTGAGTTTTGAAAAGTGGTTGAACTGCCACTCACCTCCCAAGTGGAGTGAATCGGCCTCCATGTCGCCAGGAGCAAGGATCACAAGCTTTCTCTGCTGGGACCGCACGTTGCAGAAAGATGCTATCTCTTCCGAGAGAGTCTTCAAATGACACGCCATCTGGCCGCATCAGCCCTTATATAACTCAACCCCGCCTACCTCGAACACCCCACCCACCCATCAGGTACGCGGTCCACCAATCCAATATCAGCACTCAGTTAAAGAATGAATCATAGGGTGTGTCCCCTTGTATTCCCCAGGGAGTTCACTTAAAACTCCTGGGGAGTGCGTTAGTTTACTTAAAACAGTGGTGTTTACTTAAAACAGTAAACTTAAGTGGTAGTTTACTTAAAATGCGTTAGTTTACTTAAAACATGCAGAATCATGCCCATGTGAGTGTTTCTTTGTGTTTGTTTATATTTCTGGGTGTGTGTGTGTTTGAGCTGCGATGTGCTTCTAACTAAGTGCTTTTGGCAGATACGATCATCCTTTCAGGCATTGAAGGACAGGAAGTCAGACCTGTACTTTCTGACTTGAGAATCATCAATGAAGTACAGTTAATAACACGGTGTATTTGTTTCCTTAATATCAAAGAATAGATCCATGCAGTCTAATAAGTATTCTAGCAGTAACCTTTCCATGTTCAGCCTATTGATTCTGTGTTCGAGTGAAATGACTTACCAGTGGGGACCAAGACATGTCTTTGCAGGAAATGCTCTTGTGGAAGCTGTATACCCAAATCATAAAGCATCAAGGGTTGGAAACATGCACTGAACCTAGACGAAATACTTAGTGCCCAAATTAGACTGTGAAAGACTTTCAGGAAATCATGCAATCACCGACATACCAATTGATGACATTCCCCGAATTAATGATTGCAAGTAAAGAGAAATACTCATGACATTCTATTTCCAGTGATTGAGGTCGTATGACCGCAATTTAAGAAATCATGAAATCAGAAAACTTGACTAATCACAATCTAATCCAACTAAAACCTTGGGTTCATTTAAGAAAGGATGAATATAAAAACAACATATCACGCAGCATGGGAGATAATATTTTAATACGTATGTGATAATAGATCAACATTTGAGAGAGATGAAATAAATAGTTGTAAATTTGAGAATAGCATATAACCAGAATTAAACACTGTAAATGCCTGGTTGATGGGAATGAGTCCCTGTCTCAGGAAGAAACATAGAGATTTAAAAGCAGGGCGTCTAAAAGAGTTTTGCATACCGTTGTTAATACTGGCAGTTGTTTTAGTAAGAAAGGGAAAAATAAACCATTTGTCTTAGGGATTCTTGCATGTATATTTCATCGTCTGAGATGTTGCTTCCAATTCCAGTTAAGCATTGTGTGGTGGACTTGCAGTTACCACATTTGGTGGAAAATGTCATGCTGATGAAGGTAGACTTGTTTCCCAAACTAAGAGGGACAGAATTTGGGTGTTTCTTTGGGACTTTCGGCTTACTAGGAATAAAGATCCTGGCTCTAGGGATTTTCTTAAAATTTTTCAGATAATGAGAAAGAGAATAGAATTTGGGCCAGGCGCCAAGGCCTCGAGGTGTACAGAAGCATCCCCGGTCTCAGGGCCCATGAAATCAGGATGATTTCAGGGAGGATGGTGGAATGAGGAGAGTGTGACCTTTGGCCTCCTTTCTTTCCCTTTTCTTTTCATGGGTCAGGTGTGTTGAATCAGAAGGCTTCCCGGGCCCGATGAAATGAGTCCTGGGGGAGGAAAGAAGCGCTGCGTAGAGAGTTGCTCCACAGGGAGAAAGGAGCCACCATTTTCAGGAGAATGATCCCCAGAAGCATGAGCAGTCCAGATGCCGTGGCTTCACACAAGACGCTGGTGGGTGTTATGTCTGAAGCGGGGACCTGGGCGTCGGTGTTCTTCCATGCTCATGACTGATTTTCAGGTGAGCCCAATGGATCACCTGTCTGCCAGTCATGCTCATCACACTGTACTTTGCACACACGTCACACAGAGACACTGTTAATACGCGCATTTGTGTGCTTGAGCAGGGTTGCACCCAAGATTCTGTGGTTGTATGGAGCCCTGAGTTATGCCCTGGACATCTTTCCTCTCGGGTTGGTCAACTTGGATCGCTGTACCGAACGAGAAACGGAGCCTGAAATCCAATCAGCGAATACACAAAAGGAAGGGGCCATTTCCCACAATCATTTCCACTGCAACACCACCTCGGATGAACAAGTCTCACTGCAGGTCAGGGACTGTGCTTCAGAGATGCACCTTTCGCAGCTGGACGATTGACCCGGAATCTCCCAGACGCCATTTTGATGCACACCAAATGCGATTTATTTCAGTGCTTGCTGATTTTATTGTAGTTGAATACACACACGCTCCTGTGTTTGATTTCCTTTATTATCAATACGACTTACTTCCAAATGACTCACATACCAGTGGGATGATTTTCTGCTTCAATTCATTGGAAATGGACACCATTCAATAGGCAAGTGTGTCTGTCTGTCTGTCTCCAGCATTCTGTGGGTTCCACCAAGGGCACAAGTCCTAGGGCGCCTGACGTCCATTCAACAAGTAATGTAAAAACGGCGAGGCAGGTTCAAAAGAAGAACACCCTTCCTCTCTTCAAATGCGTTCCAGTTTCCGCTACTCAAGGTAGCGAGAAGGATCCACACAAGTCCCACGTTCGCAAAATTTCAACTTCTGGTGCTCACCAACAACTGACGAATGAAACACACCCCAAGAGAAAATAGTCAACCCCGTCCCCTGCAATAACCTCACGCGCAACCCTACACCGCAATATGTCATATTCAGAAATTCACACTGAATGACATCTACCGTGAACACAAACACACAGACAATCCCTCCACAGGTTCAGAAGACTCACGACTGCAAAACTCGATGTTTCCCATGTCTGGGCTCATCCTGAAACGCAGCCATCACTATCCAGTTTTCCCTCTTGTGTAGACAGACACCAGGGCTCCTCATTACTTTATGTCGGATTGACTGCGTATGTGATGGTGTGTGTGTGTGCGCGCGCGAACCCCCTCGTGGGTGTGTGTGTGTGTGTACGTGTATGTGTGTGTGTGTGTGTGTCAGTGTGTGTGCGCATGCACTCCTGCGTTTGCATGGAGACTTTTCCTGAGATCACTGGCACACAAACAGAGCCCTCTTGCTGTGTTTGTTCCTCCCTTTGGATCTCCTGGTCCTCCCTTGCAGAGAAGTGAGTGTGCCAGTGTTCATGGACTCCTGAGGTGCCAGGTTCCTTGAAGAGAGGTTCAGCAGGGAGCTTTGCTGTTCAGGATGACGGTTGTTCATCCCACTCTTGTATTTTGATGGATGAATCACAAGCACGTTGGGAGGCAGGGTACATTCGACTTTTCTGACGTTGAAGTCAGGCTTGGTTTTGTTTTGCTCTTGGAGGAACTTCCAGTGGTCTAAGGTGCTTTCCTGAGTGGCTCTTTCCACCAAGTGCTCCTCCAAGTCGGGTACCTGGAGGCAGGGTTCTCTCTGGAGCTCCCCTTGCGTTGCTCGCCTGTCTTTGTGTTCAGCACCAAGGGCTCCTGGTTCCCTGCCTATTGACACACTCTCACTGCATCTTTCCAGTTGACTCTTCTGGATGTAAAAGAGGACATAGGCCTGTTGACTCAGGACAGAAGCGATGCTACAGGCAGTGACCTCGGCGTCATCCATTTTATACCACTGGCCTCCTGGAGCTTTGACATAAGAGAGGTAATGTTCGTTGTGACAACTCCACCCAGCATGGACCAGCACAGCATAGAGGACATAGACAAGAGGTCCTGTGTTCTGCTGAGACATGTATGGCTGCATGTCAAGGCACTCAGGGTATTGCACGTTCTTGGCAAGTTTGTTGCCTGTGACATCGGAGAATCTCTTCAATACAAGGATGAGGACCTTGGCAGAAGTGTGTAGAGTGAACGTCTTGGAGGCAGGCGCCTTCTGGAGACAAAGACCACAATGATAGGCATTCTCTCCATTGAGTTCTTCGGGCTTCACCACCTGTTCCAAAGCTTGCTTCACACTCTGAGCTGCCTGGATATCCAGGGCAATGTCCAGGTAAGGGTCAAAGGTGTCCGAAACGCCCTGGCAGTGGAGACACTTGATTTGAGATCTCCAGCAGCCTCCAAATATCTGGTGGATGAGGGTGGTGTCCTCAGAGTCATGATCTACCTGCTTGTGCCCGGGAAGGCATGCCTTTTTCATGGCATCCACAATGAACATCAGAAATTCATGGGCATCTTCCTGCTTGCCTCGATGGAAGCCAGCAACCAATGCCTGTGAGGGCTGGATGACGTGGCCAGGACGGTGGAGGGCCCGTGTGATGTGAGCTTCCATCGTACACAGCATGCAGCACTTGTGATGATGACAAAGTTGAGAGTGCTCCCGGGACAGCATGTAGTTGGCAAGGGGTGGTGTGTATGTCAGGCACTGCAGGGAAGCATTCACATAGCAAGTATTTCCCATATTCTGGAGCCCAGCCCCCACCGCAGCAGGTCTCCTGCTACTGAGAGGAAGCTTCTCCCCAGGGGCAGGCTGTCTTGCCACAGGAGCCAAACCATCACAGAGGTCGACATGGGTCTCAGATGACAGTGGTGACTTCTCAGGTAGAGAAGTCCGCTGGATTTCAGCAAAAGCTGCATCTGGCCGAGGAGATGTGAGTTTTGAAAAGTGGTTGAACTGCCACTCACCTCCCAAGTGGAGTGAATCGGCCTCCATGTCGCCAGGAGCAAGGATCACAAGCTTTCTCTGCTGGGACCGCACGTTGCAGAAAGATGCTATCTCTTCCGAGAGAGTCTTCAAATGACACGCCATCTGGCCGCATCAGCCCTTATAGAACTCAACCCCGCCTACCTCGAACACCCCACCCACCCATCAGGTACGCGGTCCACCAATCCAATATCAGCACTCGGTGAAAGAATGAATCATAGGGTGTGTCCCCTTGTATTCCCCAGGGAGTTCACTTAAAACTCCTGGGGAATGCGTTAGTTTACTTAAAACAGTGGTGTTTACTTAAAACAGTAAACTTAAGTGGTAGTTTACTTAAAATGCGTTAGTTTACTTAAAACATGCAGAATCATGCCCATGTGAGTGTTTCTTTGTGTTTGTTTATATTTCTGGGTGTGTGTGTGTGTTTGAGCTGCGATGTGCTTCTAACTATGTGCTTTTGGCAGATACGACCATCCTTTCAGGCATTGAAGGACAGGAAGTCAGACCTGTACTTTCTGACTTGAGAATCATCAATGAAGTACAGTTAATAACACAGTGTATTTGTTTCCTTAATATCAAAGAATAGATCCACGCAGTCTAATAAGTATTCTAGCAGTAACCTTTCCATGTTCAGCCTATTGATTCTGTGTTCGAGTGAAATGACTTACCAGTGGGGACCAAGACATGTCTTTGCAGGAAATGCTCTTGTGGAAGCTGTATACCCAAATCATAAAGCATCAAGGGTTGGAAACATGCACTGAACCTAGACGAAATACTTAGTGCCCAAATTAGACTGTGAAAGACTTTCAGGAAATCATGCAATCACCGACATACCAATTGATGACATTCCCCGAATTAATGATTGCAAGTAAAGAGAAATACTCATGACATTCTATATCCAGTGATTGAGGTCGTATGACCGCAATTTAAGAAATCATGAAATCAGAAAACTTGACTAATCACAATCTAATCCAACTAAAACCTTGGGTTCATTTAAGAAAGGATGAATATAAAAACAACATATCACGCAGCATGGGAGATAATATTTTAATACGTATGTGATAATAGATCAACATTTGAGAGAGATGAAATAAATAGTTGTAAATTTGAGAATAGCATATAACCAGAATTAAACACTGTAAATGCCTGGGTGATGGGAATGAGTCCCTGTCTCAGGAAGAAACATAGAGATTTAAAAGCAGGGCGTCTAAAAGAGATTTGCATACCATTGTTAATACTGGCAGTTGTTTTAGTAAGAAAGGGAAAAATAAACCATTTGTCTTAGGGATTCTTGCATGTATTTTTCATCGTCTGAGATGTTGCTTCCAATTCCAGTTAAGCATTGTGTGGTGGACTTGCAGTTACCACATTTGGTGGAAAATGTC
Organism: Macaca nemestrina; assembly: GCF_043159975.1. Classification (NCBI taxonomy): domain Eukaryota; kingdom Metazoa; phylum Chordata; class Mammalia; order Primates; family Cercopithecidae; genus Macaca; species Macaca nemestrina. Next base: position 88,027 of record NW_027257887.1, read on the forward strand.
ATGCTGATGAAGGTAGACTTGTTTCCCAAACTAAGAGGGACAGAATTTGGGTGTTTCTTTGGGACTTTCGGCTTACTAGGAATAAAGATCCTGGCTCTAGGGATTTTCTTAAAATTTTTCAGATAATGAGAAAGAGAATAGAATTTGGGCCAGGCGCCAAGGCCTCGAGGTGTACAGAAGCATCCCCGGTCTCAGGGCCCATGAAATCAGGATGATTTCAGGGAGGATGGTGGAATGAGGAGAGTGTGACCTTTGGCCTCCTTTCTTTCCCTTTTCTTTTCATGGGTCAGGTGTGTTGAATCAGAAGGCTTCCCGGGCCCGATGAAATGAGTCCTGGGGGAGGAAAGAAGCGCTGCGTAGAGAGTTGCTCCACAGGGAGAAAGGAGCCACCATTTTCAGGAGAATGATCCCCAGAAGCATGAGCAGTCCAGATGCCGTGGCTTCACACAAGACGCTGGTGGGTGTTATGTCTGAAGCGGGGACCTGGGCGTCGGTGTTCTTCCATGCTCATGACTGATTTTCAGGTGAGCCCAATGGATCACCTGTCTGCCAGTCATGCTCATCACACTGTACTTTGCACACACGTCACACAGAGACACTGTTAATACGCGCATTTGTGTGCTTGAGCAGGGTTGCACCCAAGATTCTGTGGTTGTATGGAGCCCTGAGTTATGCCCTGGACATCTTTCCTCTCGGGTTGGTCAACTTGGATCGCTGTACCGAACGAGAAACGGAGCCTGAAATCCAATCAGCGAATACACAAAAGGAAGGGGCCATTTCCCACAATCATTTCCACTGCAACACCACCTCGGATGAACAAGTCTCACTGCAGGTCAGGGACTGTGCTTCAGAGATGCACCTTTCGCAGCTGGACGATTGACCCGGAATCTCCCAGACGCCATTTTGATGCACACCAAATGCGATTTATTTCAGTGCTTGCTGATTTTATTGTAGTTGAATACACACACGCTCCTGTGTTTGATTTCCTTTATTATCAATACGACTTACTTCCAAATGACTCACATACCAGTGGGATGATTTTCTGCTTCAATTCATTGGAAATGGACACCATTCAATAGGCAAGTGTGTCTGTCTGTCTGTCTCCAGCATTCTCTGGGTTCCACCAAGGGCACAAGTCCTAGGGCGCCTGACGTCCATTCAACAAGTAATGTAAAAACGGCGAGGCAGGTTCAAAAGAAGAACACCCTTCCTCTCTTCAAATGCGTTCCAGTTTCCGCTACTCAAGGTAGCGAGAAGGATCCAGACAAGTCCCACGTTCGCAAAATTTCAACTTCTGGTGCTCACCAACAACTGACGAATGAAACACACCCCAAGAGAAAATAGTCAACCCCGTCCCCTGCAATAACCTCACGCGCAACCCTACACCGCAATATGTCATATTCAGAAATTCACACTGAATGACATCTACCGTGAACACAAACACACAGACAATCCCTCCACAGGTTCAGAAGACTCACGACTGCAAAACTCGATGTTTCCCATGTCTGGGCTCATCCTGAAACGCAGCCATCACTATCCAGTTTTCCCTCTTGTGTAGGCAGACACCTGGGCTCCTCATTACTTTATGTCGGATTGACTGCGTATGTGATGGTGTGTGTGTGTGCGCGCGCGAACCCCCTCGTGGGTGTGTGTGTGTGTGTACGTGTATGTGTGTGTGTGTGTCAGTGTGTGTGCGCATGCACTCCTGCGTTTGCATGGAGACTTTTCCTGAGATCACTGGCACACAAACAGAGCCCTGTTGCTGTGTTTGTTCCTCCCTTTGGATCTCCTGGTCCTCCCTTGCAGAGAAGTGAGTGTGCCAGTGTTCATGGACTCCTGAGGTGCCAGGTTCCTTGAAGAGAGGTTCAGCAGGGAGCTTTGATGTTCAGGATGACGGTTGTTCATCCCACTCTTGTATTTTGATGGATGAATCACAAGCACGTTGGGAGGCAGGGTACATTCGACTTTTCTGACGTTGAAGTCAGGCTTGGTTTTGTTTTGCTCTTGGAGGAACTTCCAGTGGTCTAAGGTGCTTTCCTGAGTGGCTCTTTCCACCAAGTGCTCCTCCAAGTCGGGTACCTGGAGGCAGGGTTCTCTCTGGAGCTCCCCTTGCGTTGCTCGCCTGCCTTTGTGTTCAGCACCAAGGGCTCCTGGTTCCCTGCCTATTGACACATTCTCACTGCATCTTTCCAGTTGACTCTTCTGGATGTAAAAGAGGACATAGGCCTGTTGACTCAGGACAGAAGCGATGCTACAGGCAGTGACCTCGGCGTCATCCATTTTATACCACTGGCCTCCTGGAGCTTTGACATAAGAGAGGTAATGTCCGTTGTGACAACTCCACCCAGCATGGACCAGCACAGCATAGAGGACATAGACAAGAGGTCCTGTGTTCTGCTGAGACATGTATGGCTGCATGTCAAGGCACTCAGGGTATTGCACGTTCTTGGCAAGTTTGTTGCCTGTGACATCGGAGAATCTCTTCAATACAAGGATGAGGACCTTGGCAGAAGTGTGTAGAGTGAACGTCTTGGAGGCAGGCGCCTTCTGGAGACAAAGACCACAATGATAGGCATTCTCTCCATTGAGTTCTTCGGGCTTCACCACCTGTTCCAAAGCTTGCTTCACACTCTGAGCTGCCTGGATATCCAGGGCAATGTCCAGGTAAGGGTCAAAGGTGTCCGAAACGCCCTGGCAGTGGAGACACTTGATTTGAGATCTCCAGCAGCCTCCAAATATCTGGTGGATGAGGGTGGTGTCCTCAGAGTCATGATCTACCTGCTTGTGCCCGGGAAGGCATGCCTTTTTCATGGCATCCACAATGAACATCAGAAATTCATGGGCATCTTCCTGCTTGCCTCGATGGAAGCCAGCAACCAATGCCTGTGAGGGCTGGATGACGTGGCCAGGACGGTGGAGGGCCCGTGTGATGTGAGCTTCCATCGTACACAGCATGCAGCACTTGTGATGATGACAAAGTTGAGAGTGCTCCCGGGACAGCATGTAGTTGGCAAGGGGTGGTGTGTATGTCAGGCACTGCAGGGAAGCATTCACATAGCAAGTATTTCCCATATTCTGGAGCCCAGCCCCCACCGCAGCAGGTCTCCTGCTACTGAGAGGAAGCTTCTCCCCAGGGGCAGGCTGTCTTGCCACAGGAGCCAAACCATCACAGAGGTCGACATGGGTCTCAGATGACAGTGGTGACTTCTCAGGTAGAGAAGTCCGCTGGATTTCAGCAAAAGCTGCATCTGGCCGAGAAGATGTGAGTTTTGAAAAGTGGTTGAACTGCCACTCACCTCCCAAGTGGAGTGAATCGGCCTCCATGTCGCCAGGAGCAAGGATCACAAGCTTTCTCTGCTGGGACCGCACGTTGCAGAAAGATGCTATCTCTTCCGAGAGAGTCTTCAAATGACACGCCATCTGGCCGCATCAGCCCTTATATAACTCAACCCCGCCTACCTCGAACACCCCACCCACCCATCAGGTACGCGGTCCACCAATCCAATATCAGCACTCGGTGAAAGAATGAATCATAGGGTGTGTCCCCTTGTATTCCCCAGGGAGTTCACTTAAAACTCCTGGGGAATGCGTTAGTTTACTTAAAACAGTGGTGTTTACTTAAAACAGTAAACTTAAGTGGTAGTTTACTTAAAATGCGTTAGTTTACTTAAAACATGCAGAATCATGCCCATGTGAGTGTTTCTTTGTGTTTGTTTATATTTCTGGGTGTGTGTGTGTGTTTGAGCTGCGATGTGCTTCTAGCTATGTGATTTTGGCAGATACGACCATCCTTTCAGGCATTGAAGGACGGGAAGTCAGACCTGTACTTTCTGACTTGAGAATCATCAATGAAGTACTGTTAATAACACGGTGTATTTGTTTCCTTAATATCAAAGAATAGATCCACGCAGTCTAATAAGTATTCTAGCAGTAACCTTTCCATGTTCAGCCTATTGATTCTGTGTTCGAGTGAAATGACTTACCAGTGGGGACCAAGACATGTCTTTGCAGGAAATGCTCTTGTGGAAGCTGTATACCCAAATCATAAAGCATCAAGGGTTGGAAACATGCACTGAACCTAGACGAAATACTTAGTGCCCAAATTAGACTGTGAAAGACTTTCAGGAAATCATGCAATCACCGACATACCAATTGATGACATTCCCCGAATTAATGATTGCAAGTAAAGAGAAATACTCATGACATTCTATTTCCAGTGATTGAGGTCGTATGACCGCAATTTAAGAAATCATGAAATCAGAAAACTTGACTAATCACAATCTAATCCAACTAAAACCTTGGGTTCATTTAAGAAAGGATGAATATAAAAACAACATATCACGCAGCATGGGAGATAATATTTTAATACGTATGTGATAATAGATCAACATTTGAGAGAGATGAAATAAATAGTTGTAAATTTGAGAATAGCATATAACCAGAATTAAACACTGTAAATGCCTGGGTGATGGGAATGAGTCCCTGTCTCAGGAAGAAACATAGAGATTTAAAAGCAGGGCGTCTAAAAGAGATTTGCATACCATTGTTAATACTGGCAGTTGTTTTAGTAAGAAAGGGAAAAATAAACCATTTGTCTTAGGGATTCTTGCATGTATTTTTCATCGTCTGAGATGTTGCTTCCAATTCCAGTTAAGCATTGTGTGGTGGACTTGCAGTTACCACATTTGGTGAAAAATGTCATGCTGATGAAGGTAGACTTGTTTCCCAAACTAAGAGGGACAGAATTTGGGTGTTTCTTTGGGACTTTCGGCTTACTAGGAATAAAGATCCTGGCTCTAGGGATTTTCTTAAAATTTTTCAGATAATGAGAAAGAGAATAGAATTTGGGCCAGGCGCCAAGGCCTCGAGGTGTACAGAAGCATCCCCGGTCTCAGGGCCCATGAAATCAGGATGATTTCAGGGAGGATGGTGGAATGAGGGGAGTGTGACCTTTGGCCTCCTTTCTTTCCCTTTTCTTTTCATGGGTCAGGTGTGTTGAATCAGAAGGCTTCCCGGGCCCGATGAAATGAGTCCTGGGGGAGAAAAGAAGCGCTGCGTAGAGAGTTGCTCCACAGGGAGAAAGGAGCCACCATTTTCAGGAGAATGATCCCCAGAAGCATGAGCAGTCCAGATGCCGTGGCTTCACACAAGACGCTGGTGGGTGTTATGTCTGAAGCGGGGACCTGGGCGTCGGTGTTCTTCCATGCTCATGACTGATTTTCAGGTGAGCCCAATGGATCACCTGTCTGCCAGTCATGCTCATCACACTGTACTTTGCACACACGTCACACAGAGACACTGTTAATACGCGCATTTGTGTGCTTGAGCAGGGTTGCACCCAAGATTCTGTGGTTGTATGGAGCCCTGAGTTATGCCCTGGACATCTTTCCTCTCGGGTTGGTCAACTTGGATCGCTGTACCGAAGGAGAAACGGAGCCTGAAATCCAATCAGCGAATACACAAAAGGAAGGGGCCATTTCCCACAATCATTTCCACTGCAACACCACCTCGGATGAACAAGTCTCACTGCAGGTCAGGGACTGTGCTTCAGAGATGCACCTTTCGCAGCTGGACGATTGACCCGGAATCTCCCAGACGCCATTTTGATGCACACCAAATGCGATTTATTTCAGTGCTTGCTGATTTTATTGTAGTTGAATACACACACGCTCCTGTGTTTGATTTCCTTTATTATCAATACGACTTACTTCCAAATGACTCACATACCAGTGGGATGATTTTCTGCTTCAATTCATTGGAAATGGACACCATTCAATAGGCAAGTGTGTCTGTCTGTCTGTCTCCAGCATTCTGTGGGTTCCACCAAGGGCACAAGTCCTAGGGCGCCTGACGTCCATTCAACAAGTAATGTAAAAACGGCGAGGCAGGTTCAAAAGAAGAACACCCTTCCTCTCTTCAAATGCGTTCCAGTTTCCGCTACTCAAGGTAGCGAGAAGGATCCACACAAGTCCCACGTTCGCAAAATTTCAACTTCTGGTGCTCACCAACAACTGACGAATGAAACACACCCCAAGAGAAAATAGTCAACCCCGTCCCCTGCAATAACCTCACGCGCAACCCTACACCGCAATATGTCATATTCAGAAATTCACACTGAATGACATCTACCGTGAACACAAACACACAGACAATCCCTCCACAGGTTCAGAAGACTCACGACTGCAAAACTCGATGTTTCCCATGTCTGGGCTCATCCTGAAACGCAGCCATCACTATCCAGTTTTCCCTCTTGTGTAGGCAGACACCTGGGCTCCTCATTACTTTATGTCGGATTGACTGCGTATGTGATGGTGTGTGTGTGTGCGCGCGCGAACCCCCTCGTGGGTGTGTGTGTGTGTGTACGTGTATGTGTGTGTGTGTGTCAGTGTGTGTGCGCATGCACTCCTGCGTTTGCATGGAGACTTTTCCTGAGATCACTGGCACACAAACAGAGCCCTGTTGCTGTGTTTGTTCCTCCCTTTGGATCTCCTGGTCCTCCCTTGCAGAGAAGTGAGTGTGCCAGTGTTCATGGACTCCTGAGGTGCCAGGTTCCTTGAAGAGAGGTTCAGCAGGGAGCTTTGATGTTCAGGATGACGGTTGTTCATCCCACTCTTGTATTTTGATGGATGAATCACAAGCACGTTGGGAGGCAGGGTACATTCGACTTTTCTGACGTTGAAGTCAGGCTTGGTTTTGTTTTGCTCTTGGAGGAACTTCCAGTGGTCTAAGGTGCTTTCCTGAGTGGCTCTTTCCACCAAGTGCTCCTCCAAGTCGGGTACCTGGAGGCAGGGTTCTCTCTGGAGCTCCCCTTGCGTTGCTCGCCTGCCTTTGTGTTCAGCACCAAGGGCTCCTGGTTCCCTGCCTATTGACACACTCTCACTGCATCTTTCCAGTTGACTCTTCTGGATGTAAAAGAGGACATAGGCCTGTTGACTCAGGACAGAAGCGATGCTACAGGCAGTGACCTCGGCGTCATCCATTTTATACCACTGGCCTCCTGGAGCTTTGACATAAGAGAGGTAATGTCCGTTGTGACAACTCCACCCAGCATGGACCAGCACAGCATAGAGGACATAGACAAGAGGTCCTGTGTTCTGCTGAGACATGTATGGCTGCATGTCAAGGCACTCAGGGTATTGCACGTTCTTGGCAAGTTTGTTGCCTGTGACATCGGAGAATCTCTTCAATACAAGGATGAGGACCTTGGCAGAAGTGTGTAGAGTGAACGTCTTGGAGGCAGGCGCCTTCTGGAGACAAAGACCACAATGATAGGCATTCTCTCCATTGAGTTCTTCGGGCTTCACCACCTGTTCCAAAGCTTGCTTCACACTCTGAGCTGCCTGGATATCCAGGGCAATGTCCAGGTAAGGGTCAAAGGTGTCCGAAACGCCCTGGCAGTGGAGACACTTGATTTGAGATCTCCAGCAGCCTCCAAATATCTGGTGGATGAGGGTGGTGTCCTCAGAGTCATGATCTACCTGCTTGTGCCCGGGAAGGCATGCCTTTTTCATGGCATCCACAATGAACATCAGAAATTCATGGGCATCTTCCTGCTTGCCTCGATGGAAGCCAGCAACCAATGCCTGTGAGGGCTGGATGACGTGGCCAGGACGGTGGAGGGCCCGTGTGATGTGAGCTTCCATCGTACACAGCATGCAGCACTTGTGATGATGACAAAGTTGAGAGTGCTCCCGGGACAGCATGTAGTTGGCAAGGGGTGGTGTGTATGTCAGGCACTGCAGGGAAGCATTCACATAGCAAGTATTTCCCATATTCTGGAGCCCAGCCCCCACCGCAGCAGGTCTCCTGCTACTGAGAGGAAGCTTCTCCCCAGGGGCAGGCTGTCTTGCCACAGGAGCCAAACCATCACAGAGGTCGACATGGGTCTCAGATGACAGTGGTGACTTCTCAGGTAGAGAAGTCCGCTGGATTTCAGCAAAAGCTGCATCTGGCCGAGAAGATGTGAGTTTTGAAAAGTGGTTGAACTGCCACTCACCTCCCAAGTGGAGTGAATCGGCCTCCATGTCGCCAGGAGCAAGGATCACAAGCTTTCTCTGCTGGGACCGCACGTTGCAGAAAGATGCTATCTCTTCCGAGAGAGTCTTCAAATGACACGCCATCTGGCCGCATCAGCCCTTATATAACTCAACCCCGCCTACCTCGAACACCCCACCCACCCATCAGGTACGCGGTCCACCAATCCAATATCAGCACTCGGTGAAAGAATGAATCATAGGGTGTGTCCCCTTGTATTCCCCAGGGAGTTCACTTAAAACTCCTGGGGAATGCGTTAGTTTACTTAAAACAGTGGTGTTTACTTAAAACAGTAAACTTAAGTGGTAGTTTACTTAAAATGCGTTAGTTTACTTAAAACATGCAGAATCATGCCCATGTGAGTGTTTCTTTGTGTTTGTTTATATTTCTGGGTGTGTGTGTGTGTTTGAGCTGCGATGTGCTTCTAGCTATGTGATTTTGGCAGATACGACCATCCTTTCAGGCATTGAAGGACGGGAAGTCAGACCTGTACTTTCTGACTTGAGAATCATCAATGAAGTACTGTTAATAACACGGTGTATTTGTTTCCTTAATATCAAAGAATAGATCCACGCAGTCTAATAAGTATTCTAGCAGTAACCTTTCCATGTTCAGCCTATTGATTCTGTGTTCGAGTGAAATGACTTACCAGTGGGGACCAAGACATGTCTTTGCAGGAAATGCTCTTGTGGAAGCTGTATACCCAAATCATAAAGCATCAAGGGTTGGAAACATGCACTGAACCTAGACGAAATACTTAGTGCCCAAATTAGACTGTGAAAGACTTTCAGGAAATCATGCAATCACCGACATACCAATTGATGACATTCCCCGAATTAATGATTGCAAGTAAAGAGAAATACTCATGACATTCTATTTCCAGTGATTGAGGTCGTATGACCGCAATTTAAGAAATCATGAAATCAGAAAACTTGACTAATCACAATCTAATCCAACTAAAACCTTGGGTTCATTTAAGAAAGGATGAATATAAAAACAACATATCACGCAGCATGGGAGATAATATTTTAATACGTATGTGATAATAGATCAACATTTGAGAGAGATGAAATAAATAGTTGTAAATTTGAGAATAGCATATAACCAGAATTAAACACTGTAAATGCCTGGGTGATGGGAATGAGTCCCTGTCTCAGGAAGAAACATAGAGATTTAAAAGCAGGGCGTCTAAAAGAGATTTGCATACCATTGTTAATACTGGCAGTTGTTTTAGTAAGAAAGGGAAAAATAAACCATTTGTCTTAGGGATTCTTGCATGTATTTTTCATCGTCTGAGATGTTGCTTCCAATTCCAGTTAAGCATTGTGTGGTGGACTTGCAGTTACCACATTTGGTGAAAAATGTCATGCTGATGAAGGTAGACTTGTTTCCCAAACTAAGAGGGACAGAATTTGGGTGTTTCTTTGGGACTTTCGGCTTACTAGGAATAAAGATCCTGGCTCTAGGGATTTTCTTAAAATTTTTCAGATAATGAGAAAGAGAATAGAATTTGGGCCAGGCGCCAAGGCCTCGAGGTGTACAGAAGCATCCCCGGTCTCAGGGCCCATGAAATCAGGATGATTTCAGGGAGGATGGTGGAATGAGGGGAGTGTGACCTTTGGCCTCCTTTCTTTCCCTTTTCTTTTCATGGGTCAGGTGTGTTGAATCAGAAGGCTTCCCGGGCCCGATGAAATGAGTCCTGGGGGAGAAAAGAAGCGCTGCGTAGAGAGTTGCTCCACAGGGAGAAAGGAGCCACCATTTTCAGGAGAATGATCCCCAGAAGCATGAGCAGTCCAGATGCCGTGGCTTCACACAAGACGCTGGTGGGTGTTATGTCTGAAGCGGGGACCTGGGCGTCGGTGTTCTTCCATGCTCATGACTGATTTTCAGGTGAGCCCAATGGATCACCTGTCTGCCAGTCATGCTCATCACACTGTACTTTGCACACACGTCACACAGAGACACTGTTAATACGCGCATTTGTGTGCTTGAGCAGGGTTGCACCCAAGATTCTGTGGTTGTATGGAGCCCTGAGTTATGCCCTGGACATCTTTCCTCTCGGGTTGGTCAACTTGGATCGCTGTACCGAACGAGAAACGGAGCCTGAAATCCAATCAGCGAATACACAAAAGGAAGGGGCCATTTCCCACAATCATTTCCACTGCAACACCACCTCGGATGAACAAGTCTCACTGCAGGTCAGGGACTGTGCTTCAGAGATGCACCTTTCGCAGCTGGACGATTGACCCGGAATCTCCCAGACGCCATTTTGATGCACACCAAATGCGATTTATTTCAGTGCTTGCTGATTTTATTGTAGTTGAATACACACACGCTCCTGTGTTTGATTTCCTTTATTATCAATACGACTTACTTCCAAATGACTCACATACCAGTGGGATGATTTTCTGCTTCAATTCATTGGAAATGGACACCATTCAATAGGCAAGTGTGTCTGTCTGTCTGTCTCCAGCATTCTGTGGGTTCCACCAAGGGCACAAGTCCTAGGGCGCCTGACGTCCATTCAACAAGTAATGTAAAAACGGCGAGGCAGGTTCAAAAGAAGAACACCCTTCCTCTCTTCAAATGCGTTCCAGTTTCCGCTACTCAAGGTAGCGAGAAGGATCCACACAAGTCCCACGTTCGCAAAATTTCAACTTCTGGTGCTCACCAACAACTGACGAATGAAACACACCCCAAGAGAAAATAGTCAACCCCGTCCCCTGCAATAACCTCACGCGCAACCCTACACCGCAATATGTCATATTCAGAAATTCACACTGAATGACATCTACCGTGAACACAAACACACAGACAATCCCTCCACAGGTTCAGAAGACTCACGACTGCAAAACTCGATGTTTCCCATGTCTGGGCTCATCCTGAAACGCAGCCATCACTATCCAGTTTTCCCTCTTGTGTAGACAGACACCTGGGCTCCTCATTACTTTATGTCGGATTGACTGCGTATGTGATGGTGTGTGTGTGTGCGCGTGCGAACCCCCTCGTGGGTGTGTGTGTGTGTGTACGTGTATGTGTGTGTGTGTGTGTCAGTGTGTGTGCGCATGCACTCCTGCGTTTGCATGGAGACTTTTCCTGAGATCACTGGCACACAAACAGAGCCCTCTTGCTGTGTTTGTTCCTCCCTTTGGATCTCCTGGTCCTCCCTTGCAGAGAAGTGAGTGTGCCAGTGTTCATGGACTCCTGAGGTGCCAGGTTCCTTGAAGAGAGGTTCAGCAGGGAGCTTTGCTGTTCAGGATGACGGTTGTTCATCCCACTCTTGTATTTTGATGGATGAATCACAAGCACGTTGGGAGGCAGGGTACATTCGAATTTCTGACGTTGAAGTCAGGCTTGGTTTTGTTTTGCTCTTGGAGGAACTTCCAGTGGTCTAAGGTGCTTTCCTGAGTGGCTCTTTCCACCAAGTGCTCCTCCAAGTCGGGTACCTGGAGGCAGGGTTCTCTCTGGAGCTCCCCTTGCGTTGCTCGCCTGTCTTTGTGTTCAGCACCAAGGGCTCCTGGTTCCCTGCCTATTGACACACTCTCACTGCATCTTTCCAGTTGACTCTTCTGGATGTAAAAGAGGACATAGGCCTGTTGACTCAGGACAGAAGCGATGCTACAGGCAGTGACCTCGGCGTCATCCATTTTATACCACTGGCCTCCTGGAGCTTTGACATAAGAGAGGTAATGTCCGTTGTGACAACTCCACCCAGCATGGACCAGCACAGCATAGAGGACACAGACAAGAGGTCCTGTGTTCTGCTGAGACATGTATGGCTGCATGTCAAGGCACTCAGGGTATTGCGCATTCTTGGCAAGTTTGTTGCCTGTGACATCGGAGAATCTCTTCAATACAAGGATGAGGACCTTGGCAGAAGTGTGTAGAGTGAACGTCTTGGAGGCAGGCGCCTTCTGGAGACAAAGACCACAATGATAGGCATTCTCTCCATTGAGTTCTTCGGGCTTCACCACCTGTTCCAAAGCTTGCTTCACACTCTGAGCTGCCTGGATATCCAGGGCAATGTCCAGGTAAGGGTCAAAGGTGTCCGAAAGGCCCTGGCAGTGGAGACACTTGATTTGAGATCTCCAGCAGCCTCCAAATATCTGGTGGATGAGGGTGGTGTCCTCAGAGTCATGATCTACCTGCTTGTGCCCGGGAAGGCATGCCTTTTTCATGGCATCCACAATGAACATCAGAAATTCATGGGCATCTTCCTGCTTGCCTCGATGGAAGCCAGCAACCAATGCCTGTGAGGGCTGGATGACGTGGCCAGGACGGTGGAGGGCCCGTGTGATGTGAGCTTCCATCGTACACAGCATGCAGCACTTGTGATGATGACAAAGTTGAGAGTGCTCCCGGGACAGCATGTAGTTGGCTAGGGGTGGTGTGTATGTCAGGCACTGCAGGGAAGCATTCACATAGCAAGTATTTCCCATATTCTGGAGCCCAGCCCCCACCGCAGCAGGTCTCCTGCTACTGAGAGGAAGCTTCTCCCCAGGGGCAGGCTGTCTTGCCACAGGAGCCAAACCATCACAGAGGTCGAAATGGTTCTCAGATGACAGTGGTGACTTCTCAGGTAGAGAAGTCCGCTGGATTTCAGCAAAAGCTGCATCTGGCCGAGAAGATGTGAGTTTTGAAAAGTGGTTGAACTGCCACTCACCTCCCAAGTGGAGTGAATCGGCCTCCATGTCGCCAGGAGCAAGGATCACAAGCTTTCTCTGCTGGGACCGCACGTTGCAGAAAGATGCTATCTCTTCCGAGAGAGTCTTCAAATGACACGCCATCTGGCCGCATCAGCCCTTATATAACTCAACCCCGCCTACCTCGAACACCCCACCCACCCATCAGGTACGCGGTCCACCAATCCAATATCAGCACTCAGTTAAAGAATGAATCATAGGGTGTGTCCCCTTGTATTCCCCAGGGAGTTCACTTAAAACTCCTGGGGAATGCGTTAGTTTACTTAAAACAGTGGTGTTTACTTAAAACAGTAAACTTAAGTGGTAGTTTACTTAAAATGCGTTAGTTTACTTAAAACATGCAGAATCATGCCCATGTGAGTGTTTCTTTGTGTTTGTTTATATTTCTGGGTGTGTGTGTGTGTTTGAGCTGCGATGTGCTTCTAACTATGTGCTTTTGGCAGATACGACCATCCTTTCAGGCATTGAAGGACAGGAAGTCAGACCTGTACTTTCTGACTTGAGAATCATCAATGAAGTACAGTTAATAACACGGTGTATTTGTTTCCTTAATATCAAAGAATAGATCCATGCAGTCTAATAAGTATTCTAGCAGTAACCTTTCCATGTTCAGCCTATTGATTCTGTGTTCGAGTGAAATGACTTACCAGTGGGGACCAAGACATGTCTTTGCAGGAAATGCTCTTGTGGAAGCTGTATACCCAAATCATAAAGCATCAAGGGTTGGAAACATGCACTGAACCTAGACGAAATACTTAGTGCCCAAATTAGACTGTGAAAGACTTTCAGGAAATCATGCAATCACCGACATACCAATTGATGACATTCCCCGAATTTATGATTGCAAGTAAAGAGAAATACTCATGACATTCTATTTCCAGTGATTGATGTCGTATGACCGCAATTTAAGAAATCATGAAATCAGAAAACTTGACTAATCACAATCTAATCCAACTAAAACCTTGGGTTCATTTAAGAAAGGATGAATATAAAAACAACATATCACGCAGCATGGGAGATAATATTTTAATACGTATGTGATAATAGATCAACATTTGAGAGAGATGAAATAAATAGTTGTAAATTTGAGAATAGCATATAACCAGAATTAAACACTGTAAATGCCTGGGTGATGGGAATGAGTCCCTGTCTCAGGAAGAAACATAGAGATTTGAAAGCAGGGCGTCTAAAAGAGATTTGCATACCATTGTTAATACTGGCAGTTGTTTTAGTAAGAAAGGGAAAAATAAACCATTTGTCTTAGGGATTCTTGCATGCATTTTTCATCGTCTGAGATGTTGCTTCCAATTCCAGTTAAGCATTGTGTGGTGGACTTGCAGTTACCACATTTGGTGAAAAATGTCATGCTGATGAAGGTAGACTTGTTTCCCAAACTAAGAGGGACAGATTTTGGGTGTTTCTTTGGGACTTTCGGCTTACTAGGGATAAAGATCCTGGCTCTAGGGATTTTCTTAAAATTTTTCAGATAATGAGAAAGAGAATAGAATTTGGGCCAGGCGCCAAGGCCTCGAGGTGTACAGAAGCATCCCCGGTCTCAGGGCCCATGAAATCAGGATGATTTCAGGGAGGATGGTGGAATGAGGAGAGTGTGACCTTTGGCCTCCTTTCTTTCCCTTTTCTTTTCATGGGTCAGGTGTGTTGAATCAGAAGGCTTCCCGGGCCCGATGAAATGAGTCCTGGGGGAGGAAAGAAGCGCTGCGTAGAGAGTTGCTCCACAGGGAGAAAGGAGCCACCATTTTCAGGAGAATGATCCCCAGAAGCATGAGCAGTCCAGATGCCGTGGCTTCACACAAGACGCTGGTGGGTGTTATGTCTGAAGCGGGGACCTGGGCGTCGGTGTTCTTTCATGCTCATAACTGATTTTCAGGTGAGCCCAATGGATCACCTGTCTGCCAGTCATGCTCATCACACTGTACTTTGCACACACGTCACACAGAGACACTGTTAATACGCGCATTTGTGTGCTTGAGCAGGGTTGCACCCAAGATTCTGTGGTTGTATGGAGCCCTGAGTTATGCCCTGGACATCTTTCCTCTCGGGTTGGTCAACTTGGATCGCGGTACACAACGAGAAACGGAGCCTGAAATCCAATCAGCGAATACACAAAAGGAAGGGGCCATTTCCCACAATCATTTCCACTGCAACACCACCTCGGATGAACAAGTCTCACTGCAGGTCAGGGACTGTGCTTCAGAGATGCACCTTTCGCAGCTGGACGATTGACCCGGAATCTCCCAGACGCCATTTTGATGCACACCAAATGCGATTTGTTTCAGTGCTTGCTGATTTTATTGTAGTTGAATACACACACGCTCCTGTGTTTGATTTCCTTTATTATCAATACGACTTACTTCCAAATGACTCACATACCAGTGGGATGATTTTCTGCTTCAATTCATTGGAAATGGACACCATTCAATAGGCAAGTGTGTCTGTCTGTCTGTCTCCAGCATTCTGTGGGTTCCACCAAGGGCACAAGTCCTAGGGCGCCTGACGTCCATTCAACAAGTAATGTAAAAACGGCGAGGCAGGTTCAAAAGAAGAACACCCTTCCTCTCTTCAAATGCGTTCCAGTTTCCGCTACTCAAGGTAGCGAGAAGGATCCAGACAAGTCCCACGTTCGCAAAATTTCAACTTCTGGTGCTCACCAACAACTGACGAATGAAACACACCCCAAGAGAAAATAGTCAACCCCGTCCCCTGCAATAACCTCACGCGCAACCCTACACCGCAATATGTCATATTCAGAAATTCACACTGAATGACATCTACCGTGAACACAAACACACAGACAATCCCTCCACAGGTTCAGAAGACTCACGACTGCAAAACTCGATGTTTCCCATGTCTGGGCTCATCCTGAAACGCAGCCATCACTATCCAGTTTTCCCTCTTGTGTAGGCAGACACCTGGGCTCCTCATTACTTTATGTCGGATTGACTGCGTATGTGATGGTGTGTGTGTGTGCGCGCGCGAACCCCCTCGTGCGTGTGTGTGTGTGTGTGTACGTGTATGTGTGTGTGTGTGTCAGTGTGTGTGCGCATGCACTCCTGCGTTTGCATGGAGACTTTTCCTGAGATCACTGGCACACAAACAGAGCCCTCTTGCTGTGTTTGTTCCTCCCTTTGGATCTCCTGGTCCTCCCTTGCAGAGAAGTGAGTGTGCCAGTGTTCATGGACTCCTGAGGTGCCAGGTTCCTTGAAGAGAGGTTCAGCAGGGAGCTTTGCTGTTCAGGATGACGGTTGTTCATCCCACTCTTGTATTTTGATGGATGAATCACAAGCACGTTGGGAGGCAGGGTACATTCGACTTTTCTGACGTTGAAGTCAGGCTTGGTTTTGTTTTGCTCTTGGAGGAACTTCCAGTGGTCTAAGGTGCTTTCCTGAGTGGCTCTTTCCACCAAGTGCTCCTCCAAGTCGGGTACCTGGAGGCAGGGTTCTCTCTGGAGCTCCCCTTGCGTTGCTCGCCTGTCTTTGTGTTCAGCACCAAGGGCTCCTGGTTCCCTGCCTATTGACACACTCTCACTGCATCTTTCCAGTTGACTCTTCTGGATGTAAAAGAGGACATAGGCCTGTTGACTCAGGACAGAAGCGATGCTACAGGCAGTGACCTCGGCGTCATCCATTTTATACCACTGGCCTCCTGGAGCTTTGACATAAGAGAGGTAATGTCCGTTGTGACAACTCCACCCAGCATGGACCAGCACAGCATAGAGGACATAGACAAGAGGTCCTGTGTTCTGCTGAGACATGTATGGCTGCATGTCAAGGCACTCAGGGTATTGCACGTTCTTGGCAAGTTTGTTGCCTGTGACATCGGAGAATCTCTTCAATACAAGGATGAGGACCTTGGCAGAAGTGTGTAGAGTGAACGTCTTGGAGGCAGGCGCCTTCTGGAGACAAAGACCACAATGATAGGCATTCTCTCCATTGAGTTCTTCGGGCTTCACCACCTGTTCCAAAGCTTGCTTCACACTCTGAGCTGCCTGGATATCCAGGGCAATGTCCAGGTAAGGGTCAAAGGTGTCCGAAACGCCCTGGCAGTGGAGACACTTGATTTGAGATCTCCAGCAGCCTCCAAATATCTGGTGGATGAGGGTGGTGTCCTCAGAGTCATGATCTACCTGCTTGTGCCCGGGAAGGCATGCCTTTTTCATGGCATCCACAATGAACATCAGAAATTCATGGGCATCTTCCTGCTTGCCTCGATGGAAGCCAGCAACCAATGCCTGTGAGGGCTGGATGACGTGGCCAGGACGGTGGAGGGCCCGTGTGATGTGAGCTTCCATCGTACACAGCATGCAGCACTTGTGATGATGACAAAGTTGAGAGTGCTCCCGGGACAGCATGTAGTTGGCAAGGGGTGGTGTGTATGTCAGGCACTGCAGGGAAGCATTCACATAGCAAGTATTTCCCATATTCTGGAGCCCAGCCCCCACCGCAGCAGGTCTCCTGCTACTGAGAGGAAGCTTCTCCCCAGGGGCAGGCTGTCTTGCCACAGGAGCCAAACCATCACAGAGGTCGACATGGGTCTCAGATGACAGTGGTGACTTCTCAGGTAGAGAAGTCCGCTGGATTTCAGCAAAAGCTGCATCTGGCCGAGAAGATGTGAGTTTTGAAAAGTGGTTGAACTGCCACTCACCTCCCAAGTGGAGTGAATCGGCCTCCATGTCGCCAGGAGCAAGGATCACAAGCTTTCTCTGCTGGGACCGCACGTTGCAGAAAGATGCTATCTCTTCCGAGAGAGTCTTCAAATGACACGCCATCTGGCCGCATCAGCCCTTATATAACTCAACCCCGCCTACCTCGAACACCCCACCCACCCATCAGGTACGCGGTCCACCAATCCAATATCAGCACTCAGTTAAAGAATGAATCATAGGGTGTGTCCCCTTGTATTCCCCAGGGAGTTCACTTAAAACTCCTGGGGAATGCGTTAGTTTACTTAAAACAGTGGTGTTTACTTAAAACAGTAAACTTAAGTGGTAGTTTACTTAAAATGCGTTAGTTTACTTAAAACATGCAGAATCATGCCCATGTGGGTGTTTCTTTGTGTTTGTTTATATTTCTGGGTGTGTGTGTGTGTTTGAGCTGCGATGTGCTTCTAACTATGTGCTTTTGGCAGATACGACCATCCTTTCAGGCATTGAAGGACAGGAAGTCAGACCTGTACTTTCTGACTTGAGAATCATCAATGAAGTACAGTTAATAACACAGTGTATTTGTTTCCTTAATATCAAAGAATAGATCCATGCAGTCTAATAAGTATTCTAGCAGTAACCTTTCCATGTTCAGCCTATTGATTCTGTGTTCGAGTGAAATGACTTACCAGTGGGGACCAAGACATGTCTTTGCAGGAAATGCTCTTGTGGAAGCTGTATACCCAAATCATAAAGCATCAAGGGTTGGAAACATGCACTGAACCTAGACGAAATACTTAGTGCCCAAATTAGACTGTGAAAGACTTTCAGGAAATCATGCAATCACCGACATACCAATTGATGACATTCCCCGAATTAATGATTGCAAGTAAAGAGAAATACTCATGACATTCTATTTCCAGTGATTGAGGTCGTATGACCGCAATTTAAGAAATCATGAAATCAGAAAACTTGACTAATCACAATCTAATCCAACTAAAACCTTGGGTTCATTTAAGAAAGGATGAATATAAAAACAACATATCACGCAGCATGGGAGATAATATTTTAATACGTATGTGATAATAGATCAACATTTGAGAGAGATGAAATAAATAGTTGTAAATTTGAGAATAGCATATAACCAGAATTAAACACTGTAAATGCCTGGGTGATGGGAATGAGTCCCTGTCTCAGGAAGAAACATAGAGATTTAAAAGCAGGGCGTCTAAAAGAGATTTGCATACCATTGTTAATACTGGCAGTTGTTTTAGTAAGAAAGGGAAAAATAAACCATTTGTCTTAGGGATTCTTGCATGTATTTTTCATCGTCTGAGATGTTGCTTCCAATTCCAGTTAAGCATTGTGTGGTGGACTTGCAGTTACCACATTTGGTGAAAAATGTCATGCTGATGAAGGTAGACTTGTTTCCCAAACTAAGAGGGACAGATTTTGGGTGTTTCTTTGGGACTTTCGGCTTACTAGGGATAAAGATCCTGGCTCTAGGGATTTTCTTAAAATTTTTCAGATAATGAGAAAGAGAATAGAATTTGGGCCAGGCGCCAAGGCCTCGAGGTGTACAGAAGCATCCCCGGTCTCAAGGCCCATGAAATCAGGATGATTTCAGGGAGGATGGTGGAATGAGGAGAGTGTGACCTTTGGCCTCCTTTCTTTCCCTTTTCTTTTCATGGGTCAGGTGTTTTGAATCAGAAGGCTTCCCGGGCCCGATGAAATGAGTCCTGGGGGAGGAAAGAAGCGCTGCGTAGAGAGTTGCTCCACAGGGAGAAAGGAGCCACCATTTTCAGGAGAATGATCCCCAGAAGCATGAGCAGTCCAGATGCCGTGGCTTCACACAAGACGCTGGTGGGTGTTATGTCTGAAGCGGGGACCTGGGCGTCGGTGTTCTTTCATGCTCATAACTGATTTTCAGGTGAGCCCAATGGATCACCTGTCTGCCAGTCATGCTCATCACACTGTACTTTGCACACACGTCACACAGAGACACTGTTAATACGCGCATTTGTGTGCTTGAGCAGGGTTGCACCCAAGATTCTGTGGTTGTATGGAGCCCTGAGTTATGCCCTGGACATCTTTCCTCTCGGGTTGGTCAACTTGGATCGCTGTACCGAACGAGAAACGGAGCCTGAAATCCAATCAGCGAATACACAAAAGGAAGGGGCCATTTCCCACAATCATTTCCACTGCAACACCACCTCGGATGAACAAGTCTCACTGCAGGTCAGGGACTGTGCTTCAGAGATGCACCTTTCGCAGCTGGACGATTGACCCGGAATCTCCCAGACGCCATTTTGATGCACACCAAATGCGATTTATTTCAGTGCTTGCTGATTTTATTGTAGTTGAATACACACACGCTCCTGTGTTTGATTTCCTTTATTATCAATACGACTTACTTCCAAATGACTCACATACCAGTGGGATGATTTTCTGCTTCAATTCATTGGAAATGGACACCATTCAATAGGCAAGTGTGTCTGTCTGTCTGTCTCCAGCATTCTGTGGGTTCCACCAAGGGCACAAGTCCTAGGGCGCCTGACGTCCATTCAACAAGTAATGTAAAAACGGCGAGGCAGGTTCAAAAGAAGAACACCCTTCCTCTCTTCAAATGCGTTCCAGTTTCCGCTACTCAAGGTAGCGAGAAGGATCCACACAAGTCCCACGTTCGCAAAATTTCAACTTCTGGTGCTCACCAACAACTGACGAATGAAACACACCCCAAGAGAAAATAGTCAACCCCGTCCCCTGCAATAACCTCACGCGCAACCCTACACCGCAATATGTCATATTCAGAAATTCACACTGAATGACATCTACCGTGAACACAAACACACAGACAATCCCTCCACAGGTTCAGAAGACTCACGACTGCAAAACTCGATGTTTCCCATGTCTGGGCTCATCCTGAAACGCAGCCATCACTATCCAGTTTTCCCTCTTGTGTAGGCAGACACCTGGGCTCCTCATTACTTTATGTCGGATTGACTGCGTATGTGATGGTGTGTGTGTGTGCGCGCGCGAACCCCCTCGTGCGTGTGTGTGTGTGTGTACGTGTATGTGTGTGTGTGTGTCAGTGTGTGTGCGCATGCACTCCTGCGTTTGCATGGAGACTTTTCCTGAGATCACTGGCACACAAACAGAGCCCTCTTGCTGTGTTTGTTCCTCCCTTTGGATCTCCTGGTCCTCCCTTGCAGAGAAGTGAGTGTGCCAGTGTTCATGGACTCCTGAGGTGCCAGGTTCCTTGAAGAGAGGTTCAGCAGGGAGCTTTGCTGTTCAGGATGACGGTTGTTCATCCCACTCTTGTATTTTGATGGATGAATCACAAGCACGTTGGGAGGCAGGGTACATTCGACTTTTCTGACGTTGAAGTCAGGCTTGGTTTTGTTTTGCTCTTGGAGGAACTTCCAGTGGTCTAAGGTGCTTTCCTGAGTGGCTCTTTCCACCAAGTGCTCCTCCAAGTCGGGTACCTGGAGGCAGGGTTCTCTCTGGAGCTCCCCTTGCGTTGCTCGCCTGTCTTTGTGTTCAGCACCAAGGGCTCCTGGTTCCCTGCCTATTGACACACTCTCACTGCATCTTTCCAGTTGACTCTTCTGGATGTAAAAGAGGACATAGGCCTGTTGACTCAGGACAGAAGCGATGCTACAGGCAGTGACCTCGGCGTCATCCATTTTATACCACTGGCCTCCTGGAGCTTTGACATAAGAGAGGTAATGTCCGTTGTGACAACTCCACCCAGCATGGACCAGCACAGCATAGAGGACATAGACAAGAGGTCCTGTGTTCTGCTGAGACATGTATGGCTGCATGTCAAGGCACTCAGGGTATTGCACGTTCTTGGCAAGTTTGTTGCCTGTGACATCGGAGAATCTCTTCAATACAAGGATGAGGACCTTGGCAGAAGTGTGTAGAGTGAACGTCTTGGAGGCAGGCGCCTTCTGGAGACAAAGACCACAATGATAGGCATTCTCTCCATTGAGTTCTTCGGGCTTCACCACCTGTTCCAAAGCTTGCTTCACACTCTGAGCTGCCTGGATATCCAGGGCAATGTCCAGGTAAGGGTCAAAGGTGTCCGAAACGCCCTGGCAGTGGAGACACTTGATTTGAGATCTCCAGCAGCCTCCAAATATCTGGTGGATGAGGGTGGTGTCCTCAGAGTCATGATCTACCTGCTTGTGCCCGGGAAGGCATGCCTTTTTCATGGCATCCACAATGAACATCAGAAATTCATGGGCATCTTCCTGCTTGCCTCGATGGAAGCCAGCAACCAATGCCTGTGAGGGCTGGATGACGTGGCCAGGACGGTGGAGGGCCCGTGTGATGTGAGCTTCCATCGTACACAGCATGCAGCACTTGTGATGATGACAAAGTTGAGAGTGCTCCCGGGACAGCATGTAGTTGGCAAGGGGTGGTGTGTATGTCAGGCACTGCAGGGAAGCATTCACATAGCAAGTATTTCCCATATTCTGGAGCCCAGCCCCCACCGCAGCAGGTCTCCTGCTACTGAGAGGAAGCTTCTCCCCAGGGGCAGGCTGTCTTGCCACAGGAGCCAAACCATCACAGAGGTCGACATGGGTCTCAGATGACAGTGGTGACTTCTCAGGTAGAGAAGTCCGCTGGATTTCAGCAAAAGCTGCATCTGGCCGAGAAGATGTGAGTTTTGAAAAGTGGTTGAACTGCCACTCACCTCCCAAGTGGAGTGAATCGGCCTCCATGTCGCCAGGAGCAAGGATCACAAGCTTTCTCTGCTGGGACCGCACGTTGCAGAAAGATGCTATCTCTTCCGAGAGAGTCTTCAAATGACACGCCATCTGGCCGCATCAGCCCTTATATAACTCAACCCCGCCTACCTCGAACACCCCACCCACCCATCAGGTACGCGGTCCACCAATCCAATATCAGCACTCGGTGAAAGAATGAATCATAGGGTGTGTCCCCTTGTATTCCCCAGGGAGTTCACTTAAAACTCCTGGGGAATGCGTTAGTTTACTTAAAACAGTGGTGTTTACTTAAAACAGTAAACTTAAGTGGTAGTTTACTTAAAATGCGTTAGTTTACTTAAAACATGCAGAATCATGCCCATGTGTGAGTGTTTCTTTGTGTTTGTTTATATTTCTGGGTGTGTGTGTGTGTTTGAGCTGCGATGTGCTTCTAACTATGTGCTTTTGGCAGATACGACCATCCTTTCAGGCATTGAAGGACAGGAAGTCAGACCTGTACTTTCTGACTTGAGAATCGTCAATGAAGTACATTTAATAACACAGTGTATTTGTTTCCTTAATATCAAAGAATAGATCCATGCAGTCTAATACGTATTCTAGCAGTAACCTTTCCATGTTCAGCCTATTGATTCTGTGTTCGAGTGAAATGACTTACCAGTGGGGACCAAGACATGTCTTTGCAGGAAATGCTCTTGTGGAAGCTGTATACCCAAATCATAAAGCATCAAGGGTTGGAAACATGCACTGAACCTAGACGACATACTTAGTGTCCAAATTAGACTGTGAAAGACTTTCAGGAAATCATGCAATCACCGACATACCAATTGATGACATTCCCCGAATTTATGATTGCAAGTAAAGAGAAATACTCATGACATTCTATTTCCAGTGATTGAGGTCGTAGGACCGCAATTTAAGAAATCATGAAATCAGAAAACTTGAGTAATCACAATCTAATCCAACTAAAACCTTTGGTTCATTTAAGAAAGGATGAATATAAAAACAACATATCACGCAGCATGGGAGATAGTATTTTAATACGTATGTGATAATAGATCAACATTTGAGAGAGATGAAATAAATAGTTGTAAATTTGAGAATAGCATATAACCAGAATTAAACACTGTAAATGCCTGGGTGATGGGAATGAGTCCCTGTCTCAGGAAGAAACATAGAGATTTAAAAGCAGGGCGTCTAAAAGAGATTTGCATACCATTGTTAATACTGGCAGTTGTTTTAGTAAGAAAGGGAAAAATAAACCATTTGTCTTAGGGATTCTTGCATGTATTTTTCATCGTCTGAGATGTTGCTTCCAATTCCAGTTAAGCATTGTGTGGTGGACTTGCAGTTACCACATTTGGTGGAAAATGTCATGCTGATGAAGGTAGACTTGTTTCCCAAACTAAGAGGGACAGAATTTGGGTGTTTCTTTGGGACTTTCGGCTTACTAGGAATAAAGATCCTGGCTCTAGGGATTTTCTTAAAATTTTTCAGATAATGAGAAAGAGAATAGAATTTGGGCCAGGCGCCAAGGCCTCGAGGTGTACAGAAGCATCCCCGGTCTCAGGGCCCATGAAATCAGGATGATTTCAGGGAGGATGGTGGAATGAGGAGAGTGTGACCTTTGGCCTCCTTTCTTTCCCTTTTCTTTTCATGGGTCAGGTGTGTTGAATCAGAAGGCTTCCCGGGCCCGATGAAATGAGTCCTGGGGGAGGAAAGAAGCGCTGCGTAGAGAGTTGCTCCACAGGGAGAAAGGAGCCACCATTTTCAGGAGAATGATCCCCAGAAGCATGAGCAGTCCAGATGCCGTGGCTTCACACAAGACGCTGGTGGGTGTTATGTCTGAAGCGGGGACCTGGGCGTCGGTGTTCTTTCATGCTCATGACTGATTTTCAGGTGAGCCCAATGGATCACCTGTCTGCCAGTCATGCTCATCACACTGTACTTTGCACACACGTCACACAGAGACACTGTTAATACGCGCATTTGTGTGCTTGAGCAGGGTTGCACCCAAGATTCTGTGGTTGTATGGAGCCCTGAGTTATGCCCTGGACATCTTTCCTCTCGGGTTGGTCAACTTGGATCGCTGTACCGAACGAGAAACGGAGCCTGAAATCCAATCAGCGAATACACAAAAGGAAGGGGCCATTTCCCACAATCATTTCCACTGCAACACCACCTCGGATGAACAAGTCTCACTGCAGGTCAGGGACTGTGCTTCAGAGATGCACCTTTCGCAGCTGGACGATTGACCCGGAATCTCCCAGACGCCATTTTGATGCACACCAAATGCGATTTATTTCAGTGCTTGCTGATTTTATTGTAGTTGAATACACACACGCTCCTGTGTTTGATTTCCTTTATTATCAATACGACTTACTTCCAAATGACTCACATACCAGTGGGATGATTTTCTGCTTCAATTCATTGGAAATGGACACCATTCAATAGGCAAGTGTGTCTGTCTGTCTGTCTCCAGCATTCTGTGGGTTCCACCAAGGGCACAAGTCCTAGGGCGCCTGACGTCCATTCAACAAGTAATGTAAAAACGGCGAGGCAGGTTCAAAAGAAGAACACCCTTCCTCTCTTCAAATGCGTTCCAGTTTCCGCTACTCAAGGTAGCGAGAAGGATCCACACAAGTCCCACGTTCGCAAAATTTCAACTTCTGGTGCTCACCAACAACTGACGAATGAAACACACCCCAAGAGAAAATAGTCAACCCCGTCCCCTGCAATAACCTCACGCGCAACCCTACACCGCAATATGTCATATTCAGAAATTCACACTGAATGACATCTACCGTGAACACAAACACACAGACAATCCCTCCACAGGTTCAGAAGACTCACGACTGCAAAACTCGATGTTTCCCATGTCTGGGCTCATCCTGAAACGCAGCCATCACTATCCAGTTTTCCCTCTTGTGTAGGCAGACACCTGGGCTCCTCATTACTTTATGTCGGATTGACTGCGTATGTGATGGTGTGTGTGTGTGCGCGCGCGAACCCCCTCGTGCGTGTGTGTGTGTGTGTGTACGTGTATGTGTGTGTGTGTGTCAGTGTGTGTGCGCATGCACTCCTGCGTTTGCATGGAGACTTTTCCTGAGATCACTGGCACACAAACAGAGCCCTCTTGCTGTGTTTGTTCCTCCCTTTGGATCTCCTGGTCCTCCCTTGCAGAGAAGTGAGTGTGCCAGTGTTCATGGACTCCTGAGGTGCCAGGTTCCTTGAAGAGAGGTTCAGCAGGGAGCTTTGCTGTTCAGGATGACGGTTGTTCATCCCACTCTTGTATTTTGATGGATGAATCACAAGCACGTTGGGAGGCAGGGTACATTCGACTTTTCTGACGTTGAAGTCAGGCTTGGTTTTGTTTTGCTCTTGGAGGAACTTCCAGTGGTCTAAGGTGCTTTCCTGAGTGGCTCTTTCCACCAAGTGCTCCTCCAAGTCGGGTACCTGGAGGCAGGGTTCTCTCTGGAGCTCCCCTTGCGTTGCTCGCCTGTCTTTGTGTTCAGCACCAAGGGCTCCTGGTTCCCTGCCTATTGACACACTCTCACTGCATCTTTCCAGTTGACTCTTCTGGATGTAAAAGAGGACATAGGCCTGTTGACTCAGGACAGAAGCGATGCTACAGGCAGTGACCTCGGCGTCATCCATTTTATACCACTGGCCTCCTGGAGCTTTGACATAAGAGAGGTAATGTCCGTTGTGACAACTCCACCCAGCATGGACCAGCACAGCATAGAGGACATAGACAAGAGGTCCTGTGTTCTGCTGAGACATGTATGGCTGCATGTCAAGGCACTCAGGGTATTGCACGTTCTTGGCAAGTTTGTTGCCTGTGACATCGGAGAATCTCTTCAATACAAGGATGAGGACCTTGGCAGAAGTGTGTAGAGTGAACGTCTTGGAGGCAGGCGCCTTCTGGAGACAAAGACCACAATGATAGGCATTCTCTCCATTGAGTTCTTCGGGCTTCACCACCTGTTCCAAAGCTTGCTTCACACTCTGAGCTGCCTGGATATCCAGGGCAATGTCCAGGTAAGGGTCAAAGGTGTCCGAAACGCCCTGGCAGTGGAGACACTTGATTTGAGATCTCCAGCAGCCTCCAAATATCTGGTGGATGAGGGTGGTGTCCTCAGAGTCATGATCTACCTGCTTGTGCCCGGGAAGGCATGCCTTTTTCATGGCATCCACAATGAACATCAGAAATTCATGGGCATCTTCCTGCTTGCCTCGATGGAAGCCAGCAACCAATGCCTGTGAGGGCTGGATGACGTGGCCAGGACGGTGGAGGGCCCGTGTGATGTGAGCTTCCATCGTACACAGCATGCAGCACTTGTGATGATGACAAAGTTGAGAGTGCTCCCGGGACAGCATGTAGTTGGCAAGGGGTGGTGTGTATGTCAGGCACTGCAGGGAAGCATTCACATAGCAAGTATTTCCCATATTCTGGAGCCCAGCCCCCACCGCAGCAGGTCTCCTGCTACTGAGAGGAAGCTTCTCCCCAGGGGCAGGCTGTCTTGCCACAGGAGCCAAACCATCACAGAGGTCGACATGGGTCTCAGATGACAGTGGTGACTTCTCAGGTAGAGAAGTCCGCTGGATTTCAGCAAAAGCTGCATCTGGCCGAGAAGATGTGAGTTTTGAAAAGTGGTTGAACTGCCACTCACCTCCCAAGTGGAGTGAATCGGCCTCCATGTCGCCAGGAGCAAGGATCACAAGCTTTCTCTGCTGGGACCGCACGTTGCAGAAAGATGCTATCTCTTCCGAGAGAGTCTTCAAATGACACGCCATCTGGCCGCATCAGCCCTTATATAACTCAACCCCGCCTACCTCGAACACCCCACCCACCCATCAGGTACGCGGTCCACCAATCCAATATCAGCACTCGGTGAAAGAATGAATCATAGGGTGTGTCCCCTTGTATTCCCCAGGGAGTTCACTTAAAACTCCTGGGGAATGCGTTAGTTTACTTAAAACAGTGGTGTTTACTTAAAACAGTAAACTTAAGTGGTAGTTTACTTAAAATGCGTTAGTTTACTTAAAACATGCAGAATCATGCCCATGTGTGAGTGTTTCTTTGTGTTTGTTTATATTTCTGGGTGTGTGTGTGTGTTTGAGCTGCGATGTGCTTCTAACTATGTGCTTTTGGCAGATACGACCATCCTTTCAGGCATTGAAGGACAGGAATTCAGACCTGTACTTTCTGACTTGAGAATCATCAATGAAGTACAGTTAATAACACAGTGTATTTGTTTCCTTAATATCAAAGAATAGATCCATGCAGTCTAATAAGTATTCTAGCAGTAACCTTTCCATGTTCAGCCTATTGATTCTGTGTTCGAGTGAAATGACTTACCAGTGGGGACCAAGACATGTCTTTGCAGGAAATGCTCTTGTGGAAGCTGTATACCCAAATCATAAAGCATCAAGGGTTGGAAACATGCACTGAACCTAGACGAAATACTTAGTGCCCAAATTAGACTGTGAAAGACTTTCAGGAAATCATGCAATCACCGACATACCAATTGATGACATTCCCCGAATTTATGATTGCAAGTAAAGAGAAATACTCATGACATTCTATTTCCAGTGATTGAGGTCGTATGACCGCAATTTAAGAAATCATGAAATCAGAAAACTTGACTAATCACAATCTAATCCAACTAAAACCTTGGGTTCATTTAAGAAAGGATGAATATAAAAACAACATATCACGCAGCATGGGAGATAATATTTTAATACGTATGTGATAATAGATCAACATTTGAGAGAGATGAAATAAATAGTTGTAAATTTGAGAATAGCATATAACCAGAATTAAACACTGTAAATGCCTGGGTGATGGGAATGAGTCCCTGTCTCAGGAAGAAACATAGAGATTTAAAAGCAGGGCGTCTAAAAGAGATTTGCATACCATTGTTAATACTGGCAGTTGTTTTAGTAAGAAAGGGAAAAATAAACCATTTGTCTTAGGGATTCTTGCATGTATTTTTCATCGTCTGAGATGTTGCTTCCAATTCCAGTTAAGCATTGTGTGGTGGACTTGCAGTTACCACATTTGGTGGAAAATGTCATGCTGATGAAGGTAGACTTGTTTCCCAAACTAAGAGGGACAGAATTTGGGTGTTTCTTTGGGACTTTCGGCTTACTAGGAATAAAGATCCTGGCTCTAGGGATTTTCTTAAAATTTTTCAGATAATGAGAAAGAGAATAGAATTTGGGCCAGGCGCCAAGGCCTCGAGGTGTACAGAAGCATCCCCGGTCTCAGGGCCCATGAAATCAGGATGATTTCAGGGAGGATGGTGGAATGAGGAGAGTGTGACCTTTGGCCTCCTTTCTTTCCCTTTTCTTTTCATGGGTCAGGTGTGTTGAATCAGAAGGCTTCCCGGGCCCGATGAAATGAGTCCTGGGGGAGGAAAGAAGCGCTGCGTAGAGAGTTGCTCCACAGGGAGAAAGGAGCCACCATTTTCAGGAGAATGATCCCCAGAAGCATGAGCAGTCCAGATGCCGTGGCTTCACACAAGACGCTGGTGGGTGTTATGTCTGAAGCGGGGACCTGGGCGTCGGTGTTCTTTCATGCTCATGACTGATTTTCAGGTGAGCCCAATGGATCACCTGTCTGCCAGTCATGCTCATCACACTGTACTTTGCACACACGTCACACAGAGACACTGTTAATACGCGCATTTGTGTGCTTGAGCAGGGTTGCACCCAAGATTCTGTGGTTGTATGGAGCCCTGAGTTATGCCCTGGACATCTTTCCTCTCGGGTTGGTCAACTTGGATCGCGGTACAGAACGAGAAACGGAGCCTGAAATCCAATCAGCGAATACACAAAAGGAAGGGGCCATTTCCCACAATCATTTCCACTGCAACACCACCTCGGATGAACAAGTCTCACTGCAGGTCAGGGACTGTGCTTCAGAGATGCACCTTTCGCAGCTGGACGATTGACCCGGAATCTCCCAGACGCCATTTTGATGCACACCAAATGCGATTTATTTCAGTGCTTGCTGATTTTATTGTAGTTGAATACACACACGCTCCTGTGTTTGATTTCCTTTATTATCAATACGACTTACTTCCAAATGACTCACATACCAGTGGGATGATTTTCTGCTTCAATTCATTGGAAATGGACACCATTCAATAGGCAAGTGTGTCTGTCTGTCTGTCTCCAGCATTCTGTGGGTTCCACCAAGGGCACAAGTCCTAGGGCGCCTGACGTCCATTCAACAAGTAATGTAAAAACGGCGAGGCAGGTTCAAAAGAAGAACACCCTTCCTCTCTTCAAATGCGTTCCAGTTTCCGCTACTCAAGGTAGCGAGAAGGATCCACACAAGTCCCACGTTCGCAAAATTTCAACTTCTGGTGCTCACCAACAACTGACGAATGAAACACACCCCAAGAGAAAATAGTCAACCCCGTCCCCTGCAATAACCTCACGCGCAACCCTACACCGCAATATGTCATATTCAGAAATTCACACTGAATGACATCTACCGTGAACACAAACACACAGACAATCCCTCCACAGGTTCAGAAGACTCACGACTGCAAAACTCGATGTTTCCCATGTCTGGGCTCATCCTGAAACGCAGCCATCACTATCCAGTTTTCCCTCTTGTGTAGGCAGACACCTGGGCTCCTCATTACTTTATGTCGGATTGACTGCGTATGTGATGGTGTGTGTGTGTGCGCGCGCGAACCCCCTCGTGCGTGTGTGTGTGTGTGTACGTGTATGTGTGTGTGTGTGTCAGTGTGTGTGCGCATGCACTCCTGCGTTTGCATGGAGACTTTTCCTGAGATCACTGGCACACAAACAGAGCCCTCTTGCTGTGTTTGTTCCTCCCTTTGGATCTCCTGGTCCTCCCTTGCAGAGAAGTGAGTGTGCCAGTGTTCATGGACTCCTGAGGTGCCAGGTTCCTTGAAGAGAGGTTCAGCAGGGAGCTTTGCTGTTCAGGATGACGGTTGTTCATCCCACTCTTGTATTTTGATGGATGAATCACAAGCACGTTGGGAGGCAGGGTACATTCGACTTTTCTGACGTTGAAGTCAGGCTTGGTTTTGTTTTGCTCTTGGAGGAACTTCCAGTGGTCTAAGGTGCTTTCCTGAGTGGCTCTTTCCACCAAGTGCTCCTCCAAGTCGGGTACCTGGAGGCAGGGTTCTCTCTGGAGCTCCCCTTGCGTTGCTCGCCTGTCTTTGTGTTCAGCACCAAGGGCTCCTGGTTCCCTGCCTATTGACACACTCTCACTGCATCTTTCCAGTTGACTCTTCTGGATGTAAAAGAGGACATAGGCCTGTTGACTCAGGACAGAAGCGATGCTACAGGCAGTGACCTCGGCGTCATCCATTTTATACCACTGGCCTCCTGGAGCTTTGACATAAGAGAGGTAATGTCCGTTGTGACAACTCCACCCAGCATGGACCAGCACAGCATAGAGGACATAGACAAGAGGTCCTGTGTTCTGCTGAGACATGTATGGCTGCATGTCAAGGCACTCAGGGTATTGCACGTTCTTGGCAAGTTTGTTGCCTGTGACATCGGAGAATCTCTTCAATACAAGGATGAGGACCTTGGCAGAAGTGTGTAGAGTGAACGTCTTGGAGGCAGGCGCCTTCTGGAGACAAAGACCACAATGATAGGCATTCTCTCCATTGAGTTCTTCGGGCTTCACCACCTGTTCCAAAGCTTGCTTCACACTCTGAGCTGCCTGGATATCCAGGGCAATGTCCAGGTAAGGGTCAAAGGTGTCCGAAACGCCCTGGCAGTGGAGACACTTGATTTGAGATCTCCAGCAGCCTCCAAATATCTGGTGGATGAGGGTGGTGTCCTCAGAGTCATGATCTACCTGCTTGTGCCCGGGAAGGCATGCCTTTTTCATGGCATCCACAATGAACATCAGAAATTCATGGGCATCTTCCTGCTTGCCTCGATGGAAGCCAGCAACCAATGCCTGTGAGGGCTGGATGACGTGGCCAGGACGGTGGAGGGCCCGTGTGATGTGAGCTTCCATCGTACACAGCATGCAGCACTTGTGATGATGACAAAGTTGAGAGTGCTCCCGGGACAGCATGTAGTTGGCAAGGGGTGGTGTGTATGTCAGGCACTGCAGGGAAGCATTCACATAGCAAGTATTTCCCATATTCTGGAGCCCAGCCCCCACCGCAGCAGGTCTCCTGCTACTGAGAGGAAGCTTCTCCCCAGGGGCAGGCTGTCTTGCCACAGGAGCCAAACCATCACAGAGGTCGACATGGGTCTCAGATGACAGTGGTGACTTCTCAGGTAGAGAAGTCCGCTGGATTTCAGCAAAAGCTGCATCTGGCCGAGAAGATGTGAGTTTTGAAAAGTGGTTGAACTGCCACTCACCTCCCAAGTGGAGTGAATCGGCCTCCATGTCGCCAGGAGCAAGGATCACAAGCTTTCTCTGCTGGGACCGCACGTTGCAGAAAGATGCTATCTCTTCCGAGAGAGTCTTCAAATGACACGCCAACTGGCCGCATCAGCCCTTATATAACTCAACCCCGCCTACCTCGAACACCCCACCCACCCATCAGGTACGCGGTCCACCAATCCAATATCAGCACTCGGTTAAAGAATGAATCATAGGGTGTGTCCCCTTGTATTCCCCAGGGAGTTCACTTAAAACTCCTGGGGAATGCGTTAGTTTACTTAAAACAGTGGTGTTTACTTAAAACAGTAAACTTAAGTGGTAGTTTACTTAAAATGCGTTAGTTTACTTAAAACATGCAGAATCATGCCCATGTGTGAGTGTTTCTTTGTGTTTGTTTATATTTCTGGGTGTGTGTGTGTGTTTGAGCTGCGATGTGCTTCTAACTATGTGCTTTTGGCAGATACGATCATCCTTTCAGGCATTGAAGGACAGGAAGTCAGACCTGTACTTTCTGACTTGAGAATCGTCAATGAAGTACAGTTAATAACACAGTGTATTTGTTTCCTTAATATCAAAGAATAGATCCATGCAGTCTAATACGTATTCTAGCAGTAACCTTTCCATGTTCAGCCTATTGATTCTGTGTTCGAGTGAAATGACTTACCAGTGGGGACCAAGACATGTCTTTGCAGGAAATGCTCTTGTGGAAGCTGTATACCCAAATCATAAAGCATCAAGGGTTGGAAACATGCACTGAACCTAGACGACATACTTAGTGTCCAAATTAGACTGTGAAAGACTTTCAGGAAATCATGCAATCACCGACATACCAATTGATGACATTCCCCGAATTTATGATTGCAAGTAAAGAGAAATACTCATGACATTCTATTTCCAGTGATTGAGGTCGTAGGACCGCAATTTAAGAAATCATGAAATCAGAAAACTTGAGTAATCACAATCTAATCCAACTAAAACCTTTGGTTCATTTAAGAAAGGATGAATATAAAAACAACATATCACGCAGCATGGGAGATAGTATTTTAATACGTATGTGATAATAGATCAACATTTGAGAGAGATGAAATAAATAGTTGTAAATTTGAGAATAGCATATAACCAGAATTAAACACTGTAAATGCCTGGGTGATGGGAATGAGTCCCTGTCTCAGGAAGAAACATAGAGATTTAAAAGCAGGGCGTCTAAAAGAGATTTGCATACCATTGTTAATACTGGCAGTTGTTTTAGTAAGAAAGGGAAAAATAAACCATTTGTCTTAGGGATTCTTGCATGTATTTTTCATCGTCTGAGATGTTGCTTCCAATTCCAGTTAAGCATTGTGTGGTGGACTTGCAGTTACCACATTTGGTGGAAAATGTCATGCTGATGAAGGTAGACTTGTTTCCCAAACTAAGAGGGACAGAATTTGGGTGTTTCTTTGGGACTTTCGGCTTACTAGGAATAAAGATCCTGGCTCTAGGGATTTTCTTAAAATTTTTCAGATAATGAGAAAGAGAATAGAATTTGGGCCAGGCGCCAAGGCCTCGAGGTGTACAGAAGCATCCCCGGTCTCAGGGCCCATGAAATCAGGATGATTTCAGGGAGGATGGTGGAATGAGGAGAGTGTGACCTTTGGCCTCCTTTCTTTCCCTTTTCTTTTCATGGGTCAGGTGTGTTGAATCAGAAGGCTTCCCGGGCCCGATGAAATGAGTCCTGGGGGAGGAAAGAAGCGCTGCGTAGAGAGTTGCTCCACAGGGAGAAAGGAGCCACCATTTTCAGGAGAATGATCCCCAGAAGCATGAGCAGTCCAGATGCCGTGGCTTCACACAAGACGCTGGTGGGTGTTATGTCTGAAGCGGGGACCTGGGCGTCGGTGTTCTTTCATGCTCATGACTGATTTTCAGGTGAGCCCAATGGATCACCTGTCTGCCAGTCATGCTCATCACACTGTACTTTGCACACACGTCACACAGAGACACTGTTAATACGCGCATTTGTGTGCTTGAGCAGGGTTGCACCCAAGATTCTGTGGTTGTATGGAGCCCTGAGTTATGCCCTGGACATCTTTCCTCTCGGGTTGGTCAACTTGGATCGCTGTACCGAAGGAGAAACGGAGCCTGAAATCCAATCAGCGAATACACAAAAGGAAGGGGCCATTTCCCACAATCATTTCCACTGCAACACCACCTCGGATGAACACGTCTCACTGCAGGTCAGGGACTGTGCTTCAGAGATGCACCTTTCGCAGCTGGACGATTGACCCGGAATCTCCCAGACGCCATTTTGATGCACACCAAATGCGATTTATTTCAGTGCTTGCTGATTTTATTGTAGTTGAATACACACACGCTCCTGTGTTTGATTTCCTTTATTATCAATACGACTTACTTCCAAATGACTCACATACCAGTGGGATGATTTTCTGCTTCAATTCATTGGAAATGGACACCATTCAATAGGCAAGTGTGTCTGTCTGTCTGTCTCCAGCATTCTGTGGGTTCCACCAAGGGCACAAGTCCTAGGGCGCCTGACGTCCATTCAACAAGTAATGTAAAAACGGCGAGGCAGGTTCAAAAGAAGAACACCCTTCCTCTCTTCAAATGCGTTCCAGTTTCCGCTACTCAAGGTAGCGAGAAGGATCCACACAAGTCCCACGTTCGCAAAATTTCAACTTCTGGTGCTCACCAACAACTGACGAATGAAACACACCCCAAGAGAAAATAGTCAACCCCGTCCCCTGCAATAACCTCACGCGCAACCCTACACCGCAATATGTCATATTCAGAAATTCACACTGAATGACATCTACCGTGAACACAAACACACAGACAATCCCTCCACAGGTTCAGAAGACTCACGACTGCAAAACTCGATGTTTCCCATGTCTGGGCTCATCCTGAAACGCAGCCATCACTATCCAGTTTTCCCTCTTGTGTAGGCAGACACCTGGGCTCCTCATTACTTTATGTCGGATTGACTGCGTATGTGATGGTGTGTGTGTGTGCGCGCGCGAACCCCCTCGTGCGTGTGTGTGTGTGTGTACGTGTATGTGTGTGTGTGTGTCAGTGTGTGTGCGCATGCACTCCTGCGTTTGCATGGAGACTTTTCCTGAGATCACTGGCACACAAACAGAGCCCTCTTGCTGTGTTTGTTCCTCCCTTTGGATCTCCTGGTCCTCCCTTGCAGAGAAGTGAGTGTGCCAGTGTTCATGGACTCCTGAGGTGCCAGGTTCCTTGAAGAGAGGTTCAGCAGGGAGCTTTGCTGTTCAGGATGACGGTTGTTCATCCCACTCTTGTATTTTGATGGATGAATCACAAGCACGTTGGGAGGCAGGGTACATTCGACTTTTCTGACGTTGAAGTCAGGCTTGGTTTTGTTTTGCTCTTGGAGGAACTTCCAGTGGTCTAAGGTGCTTTCCTGAGTGGCTCTTTCCACCAAGTGCTCCTCCAAGTCGGGTACCTGGAGGCAGGGTTCTCTGTGGAGCTCTCCTTGCGTTGCTCGCCTGTCTTTGTGTTCAGCACCAAGGGCTCCTGGTTCCCTGCCTATTGACACACTCTCACTGCATCTTTCCAGTTGACTCTTCTGGATGTAAAAGAGGACATAGGCCTGTTGACTCAGGACAGAAGCGATGCTACAGGCAGTGACCTCGGCGTCATCCATTTTATACCACTGGCCTCCTGGAGCTTTGACATAAGAGAGGTAATGTCCGTTGTGACAACTCCACCCAGCATGGACCAGCACAGCATAGAGGACATAGACAAGAGGTCCTGTGTTCTGCTGAGACATGTATGGCTGCATGTCAAGGCACTCAGGGTATTGCACGTTCTTGGCAAGTTTGTTGCCTGTGACATCGGAGAATCTCTTCAATACAAGGATGAGGACCTTGGCAGAAGTGTGTAGAGTGAACGTCTTGGAGGCAGGCGCCTTCTGGAGACAAAGACCACAATGATAGGCATTCTCTCCATTGAGTTCTTCGGGCTTCACCACCTGTTCCAAAGCTTGCTTCACACTCTGAGCTGCCTGGATATCCAGGGCAATGTCCAGGTAAGGGTCAAAGGTGTCCGAAACGCCCTGGCAGTGGAGACACTTGATTTGAGATCTCCAGCAGCCTCCAAATATCTGGTGGATGAGGGTGGTGTCCTCAGAGTCATGATCTACCTGCTTGTGCCCGGGAAGGCATGCCTTTTTCATGGCATCCACAATGAACATCAGAAATTCATGGGCATCTTCCTGCTTGCCTCGATGGAAGCCAGCAACCAATGCCTGTGAGGGCTGGATGACGTGGCCAGGACGGTGGAGGGCCCGTGTGATGTGAGCTTCCATCGTACACAGCATGCAGCACTTGTGATGATGACAAAGTTGAGAGTGCTCCCGGGACAGCATGTAGTTGGCAAGGGGTGGTGTGTATGTCAGGCACTGCAGGGAAGCATTCACATAGCAAGTATTTCCCATATTCTGGAGCCCAGCCCCCACCGCAGCAGGTCTCCTGCTACTGAGAGGAAGCTTCTCCCCAGGGGCAGGCTGTCTTGCCACAGGAGCCAAACCATCACAGAGGTCGACATGGGTCTCAGATGACAGTGGTGACTTCTCAGGTAGAGAAGTCCGCTGGATTTCAGCAAAAGCTGCATCTGGCCGAGAAGATGTGAGTTTTGAAAAGTGGTTGAACTGCCACTCACCTCCCAAGTGGAGTGAATAGGCCTCCATGTCGCCAGGAGCAAGGATCACAAGCTTTCTCTGCTGGGACCGCACGTTGCAGAAAGATGCTATCTCTTCCGAGAGAGTCTTCAAATGACACGCCATCTGGCCGCATCAGCCCTTATATAACTCAACCCCGCCTACCTCGAACACCCCACCCACCCATCAGGTACGCGGTCCACCAATCCAATATCAGCACTCGGTTAAAGAATGAATCATAGGGTGTGTCCCCTTGTATTCCCCAGGGAGTTCACTTAAAACTCCTGGGGAATGCGTTAGTTTACTTAAAACAGTGGTGTTTACTTAAAACAGTAAACTTAAGTGGTAGTTTACTTAAAATGCGTTAGTTTACTTAAAACATGCAGAATCATGCCCATGTGTGAGTGTTTCTTTGTGTTTGTTTATATTTCTGGGTGTGTGTGTGTGTTTGAGCTGCGATGTGCTTCTAACTATGTGCTTTTGGCAGATACGACCATCCTTTCAGGCATTGAAGGACAGGAAGTCAGACCTGTACTTTCTGACTTGAGAATCATCAATGAAGTACAGTTAATAACACAGTGTATTTGTTTCCTTAATATCAAAGAATAGATCCATGCAGTCTAATAAGTATTCTAGCAGTAACCTTTCCATGTTCAGCCTATTGATTCTGTGTTCGAGTGAAATGACTTACCAGTGGGGACCAAGACATGTCTTTGCAGGAAATGCTCTTGTGGAAGCTGTATACCCAAATCATAAAGCATCAAGGGTTGGAAACATGCACTGAACCTAGACGAAATACTTAGTGCCCAAATTAGACTGTGAAAGACTTTCAGGAAATCATGCAATCACCGACATACCAATTGATGACATTCCCCGAATTTATGATTGCAAGTAAAGAGAAATACTCATGACATTCTATTTCCAGTGATTGAGGTCGTATGACCGCAATTTAAGAAATCATGAAATCAGAAAACTTGACTAATCACAATCTAATCCAACTAAAACCTTGGGTTCATTTAAGAAAGGATGAATATAAAAACAACATATCACGCAGCATGGGAGATAATATTTTAATACGTATGTGATAATAGATCAACATTTGAGAGAGATGAAATAAATAGTTGTAAATTTGAGAATAGCATATAACCAGAATTAAACACTGTAAATGCCTGGGTGATGGGAATGAGTCCCTGTCTCAGGAAGAAACATAGAGATTTAAAAGCAGGGCGTCTAAAAGAGATTTGCATACCATTGTTAATACTGGCAGTTGTTTTAGTAAGAAAGGGAAAAATAAACCATTTGTCTTAGGGATTCTTGCATGTATTTTTCATCGTCTGAGATGTTGCTTCCAATTCCAGTTAAGCATTGTGTGGTGGACTTGCAGTTACCACATTTGGTGGAAAATGTCATGCTGATGAAGGTAGACTTGTTTCCCAAACTAAGAGGGACAGAATTTGGGTGTTTCTTTGGGACTTTCGGCTTACTAGGAATAAAGATCCTGGCTCTAGGGATTTTCTTAAAATTTTTCAGATAATGAGAAAGAGAATAGAATTTGGGCCAGGCGCCAAGGCCTCGAGGTGTACAGAAGCATCCCCGGTCTCAGGGCCCATGAAATCAGGATGATTTCAGGGAGGATGGTGGAATGAGGGGAGTGTGACCTTTGGCCTCCTTTCTTTCCCTTTTCTTTTCATGGGTCAGGTGTGTTGAATCAGAAGGCTTCCCGGGCCCGATGAAATGAGTCCTGGGGGAGGAAAGAAGCGCTGCGTAGAGAGTTGCTCCACAGGGAGAAAGGAGCCACCATTTTCAGGAGAATGATCCCCAGAAGCATGAGCAGTCCAGATGCCGTGGCTTCACACAAGACGCTGGTGGGTGTTATGTCTGAAGCGGGGACCTGGGCGTCGGTGTTCTTTCATGCTCATAACTGATTTTCAGGTGAGCCCAATGGATCACCTGTCTGCCAGTCATGCTCATCACACTGTACTTTGCACACACGTCACACAGAGACACTGTTAATACGCGCATTTGTGTGCTTGAGCAGGGTTGCACCCAAGATTCTGTGGTTGTATGGAGCCCTGAGTTATGCCCTGGACATCTTTCCTCTCGGGTTGGTCAACTTGGATCGCTGTACCGAACGAGAAACGGAGCCTGAAATCCAATCAGCGAATACACAAAAGGAAGGGGCCATTTCCCACAATCATTTCCACTGCAACACCACCTCGGATGAACAAGTCTCACTGCAGGTCAGGGACTGTGCTTCAGAGATGCACCTTTCGCAGCTGGACGATTGACCCGGAATCTCCCAGACGCCATTTTGATGCACACCAAATGCGATTTATTTCAGTGCTTGCTGATTTTATTGTAGTTGAATACACACACGCTCCTGTGTTTGATTTCCTTTATTATCAATACGACTTACTTCCAAATGACTCACATACCAGTGGGATGATTTTCTGCTTCAATTCATTGGAAATGGACACCATTCAATAGGCAAGTGTGTCTGTCTGTCTGTCTCCAGCATTCTGTGGGTTCCACCAAGGGCACAAGTCCTAGGGCGCCTGACGTCCATTCAACAAGTAATGTAAAAACGGCGAGGCAGGTTCAAAAGAAGAACACCCTTCCTCTCTTCAAATGCGTTCCAGTTTCCGCTACTCAAGGTAGCGAGAAGGATCCACACAAGTCCCACGTTCGCAAAATTTCAACTTCTGGTGCTCACCAACAACTGACGTATGAAACACACCACAAGAGAAAATAGTCAACCCCGTCCCCTGCAATAACCTCACGCGCAACCCTACACCGCAATATGTCATATTCAGAAATTCACACTGAATGACATCTACCGTGAACACAAACACACAGACAATCCCTCCACAGGTTCAGAAGACTCACGACTGCAAAACTCGATGTTTCCCATGTCTGGGCTCATCCTGAAACGCAGCCATCACTATCCAGTTTTCCCTCTTGTGTAGGCAGACACCTGGGCTCCTCATTACTTTATGTCGGATTGACTGCCTATGTGATGGTGTGTGTGTGTGCGCGCGCGAACCCCCTCGTGGGTGTGTGTGTGTGTGTGTGTATGTGTATGCGTGTGTGTGTCAGTGTGTGTGCGCATGCACTCCTGCGTTTGCATGGAGACTTTTCCTGAGATCACTGGCACACAAACAGAGCCCTCTTGCTGTGTTTGTTCCTCCCTTTGGATCTCCTGGTCCTCCCTTGCAGAGAAGTGAGTGTGCCAGTGTTCATGGACTCCTGAGGTGCCAGGTTCCTTGAAGAGAGGTTCAGCAGGGAGCTTTGCTGTTCAGGATGACGGTTGTTCATCCCACTCTTGTATTTTGATGGATGAATCACAAGCACGTTGGGAGGCAGGGTACATTCGACTTTTCTGACGTTGAAGTCAGGCTTGGTTTTGTTTTGCTCTTGGAGGAACTTCCAGTGGTCTAAGGTGCTTTCCTGAGTGGCTCTTTCCACCAAGTGCTCCTCCAAGTCGGGTACCTGGAGGCAGGGTTCTCTGTGGAGCTCTCCTTGCGTTGCTCGCCTGTCTTTGTGTTCAGCACCAAGGGCTCCTGGTTCCCTGCCTATTGACACACTCTCACTGCATCTTTCCAGTTGACTCTTCTGGATGTAAAAGAGGACATAGGCCTGTTGACTCAGGACAGAAGCGATGCTACAGGCAGTGACCTCGGCGTCATCCATTTTATACCACTGGCCTCCTGGAGCTTTGACATAAGAGAGGTAATGTCCGTTGTGACAACTCCACCCAGCATGGACCAGCACAGCATAGAGGACATAGACAAGAGGTCCTGTGTTCTGCTGAGACATGTATGGCTGCATGTCAAGGCACTCAGGGTATTGCACGTTCTTGGCAAGTTTGTTGCCTGTGACATCGGAGAATCTCTTCAATACAAGGATGAGGACCTTGGCAGAAGTGTGTAGAGTGAACGTCTTGGAGGCAGGCGCCTTCTGGAGACAAAGACCACAATGATAGGCATTCTCTCCATTGAGTTCTTCGGGCTTCACCACCTGTTCCAAAGCTTGCTTCACACTCTGAGCTGCCTGGATATCCAGGGCAATGTCCAGGTAAGGGTCAAAGGTGTCCGAAACGCCCTGGCAGTGGAGACACTTGATTTGAGATCTCCAGCAGCCTCCAAATATCTGGTGGATGAGGGTGGTGTCCTCAGAGTCATGATCTACCTGCTTGTGCCCGGGAAGGCATGCCTTTTTCATGGCATCCACAATGAACATCAGAAATTCATGGGCATCTTCCTGCTTGCCTCGATGGAAGCCAGCAACCAATGCCTGTGAGGGCTGGATGACGTGGCCAGGACGGTGGAGGGCCCGTGTGATGTGAGCTTCCATCGTACACAGCATGCAGCACTTGTGATGATGACAAAGTTGAGAGTGCTCCCGGGACAGCATGTAGTTGGCAAGGGGTGGTGTGTATGTCAGGCACTGCAGGGAAGCATTCACATAGCAAGTATTTCCCATATTCTGGAGCCCAGCCCCCACCGCAGCAGGTCTCCTGCTACTGAGAGGAAGCTTCTCCCCAGGGGCAGGCTGTCTTGCCACAGGAGCCAAACCATCACAGAGGTCGACATGGGTCTCAGATGACAGTGGTGACTTCTCAGGTAGAGAAGTCCGCTGGATTTCAGCAAAAGCTGCATCTGGCCGAGAAGATGTGAGTTTTGAAAAGTGGTTGAACTGCCACTCACCTCCCAAGTGGAGTGAATCGGCCTCCATGTCGCCAGGAGCAAGGATCACAAGCTTTCTCTGCTGGGACCGCACGTTGCAGAAAGATGCTATCTCTTCCGAGAGAGTCTTCAAATGACACGCCATCTGGCCGCATCAGCCCTTATATAACTCAACCCCGCCTACCTCGAACACCCCACCCACCCATCAGGTACGCGGTCCACCAATCCAATATCAGCACTCGGTTAAAGAATGAATCATAGGGTGTGTCCCCTTGTATTCCCCAGGGAGTTCACTTAAAACTCCTGGGGAATGCGTTAGTTTACTTAAAACAGTGGTGTTTACTTAAAACAGTAAACTTAAGTGGTAGTTTACTTAAAATGCGTTAGTTTACTTAAAACATGCAGAATCATGCCCATGTGTGAGTGTTTCTTTGTGTTTGTTTATATTTCTGGGTGTGTGTGTGTTTGAGCTGCGATGTGCTTCTAACTATGTGCTTTTGGCAGATACGACCATCCTTTCAGGCATTGAAGGACAGGAAGTCAGACCTGTACTTTCTGACTTGAGAATCATCAATGAAGTACAGTTAATAACACGGTGTATTTGTTTCCTTAATATCAAAGAATAGATCCATGCAGTCTAATAAGTATTCTAGCAGTAACCTTTCCATGTTCAGCCTATTGATTCTGTGTTCGAGTGAAATGACTTACCAGTGGGGACCAAGACATGTCTTTGCAGGAAATGCTCTTGTGGAAGCTGTATACCCAAATCATAAAGCATCAAGGGTTGGAAACATGCACTGAACCTAGACGAAATACTTAGTGCCCAAATTAGACTGTGAAAGACTTTCAGGAAATCATGCAATCACCGACATACCAATTGATGACATTCCCCGAATTTATGATTGCAAGTAAAGAGAAATACTCATGACATTCTATTTCCAGTGATTGAGGTCGTAGGACCGCAATTTAAGAAATCATGAAATCAGAAAACTTGACTAATCACAATCTAATCCAACTAAAACCTTGGGTTCATTTAAGAAAGGATGAATATAAAAACAACATATCACGCAGCATGGGAGATAATATTTTAATACGTATGTGATAATAGATCAACATTTGAGAGAGATGAAATAAATAGTTGTAAATTTGAGAATAGCATATAACCAGAATTAAACACTGTAAATGCCTGGGTGATGGGAATGAGTCCCTGTCTCAGGAAGAAACATAGAGATTTAAAAGCAGGGCGTCTAAAAGAGATTTGCATACCATTGTTAATACTGGCAGTTGTTTTAGTAAGAAAGGGAAAAATAAACCATTTGTCTTAGGGATTCTTGCATGTATTTTTCATCGTCTGAGATGTTGCTTCCAATTCCAGTTAAGCATTGTGTGGTGGACTTGCAGTTACCACATTTGGTGGAAAATGTCATGCTGATGAAGGTAGACTTGTTTCCCAAACTAAGAGGGACAGAATTTGGGTGTTTCTTTGGGACTTTCGGCTTACTAGGAATAAAGATCCTGGCTCTAGGGATTTTCTTAAAATTTTTCAGATAATGAGAAAGAGAATAGAATTTGGGCCAGGCGCCAAGGCCTCGAGGTGTACAGAAGCATCCCCGGTCTCAGGGCCCATGAAATCAGGATGATTTCAGGGAGGATGGTGGAATGAGGAGAGTGTGACCTTTGGCCTCCTTTCTTTCCCTTTTCTTTTCATGGGTCAGGTGTGTTGAATCAGAAGGCTTCCCGGGCCCGATGAAATGAGTCCTGGGGGAGGAAAGAAGCGCTGCGTAGAGAGTTGCTCCACAGGGAGAAAGGAGCCACCATTTTCAGGAGAATGATCCCCAGAAGCATGAGTAGTCCAGATGCCGTGGCTTCACACAAGACGCTGGTGGGTGTTATGTCTGAAGCGGGGACCTGGGCGTCGGTGTTCTTTCATGCTCATAACTGATTTTCAGGTGAGCCCAATGGATCACCTGTCTGCCAGTCATGCTCATCACACTGTACTTTGCACACACGTCACACAGAGACACTGTTAATACGCGCATTTGTGTGCTTGAGCAGGGTTGCACCCAAGATTCTGTGGTTGTATGGAGCCCTGAGTTATGCCCTGGACATCTTTCCTCTCGGGTTGGTCAACTTGGATCGCTGTACCGAAGGAGAAACGGAGCCTGAAATCCAATCAGCGAATACACAAAAGGAAGGGGCCATTTCCCACAATCATTTCCACTGCAACACCACCTCGGATGAACAAGTCTCACTGCAGGTCAGGGACTGTGCTTCAGAGATGCACCTTTCGCAGCTGGACGATTGACCCGGAATCTCCCAGACGCCATTTTGATGCACACCAAATGCGATTTGTTTCAGTGCTTGCTGATTTTATTGTAGTTGAATACACACACGCTCCTGTGTTTGATTTCCTTTATTATCAATACGACTTACTTCCAAATGACTCACATACCAGTGGGATGATTTTCTGCTTCAATTCATTGGAAATGGACACCATTCAATAGGCAAGTGTGTCTGTCTGTCTGTCTCCAGCATTCTGTGGGTTCCACCAAGGGCACAAGTCCTAGGGCGCCTGACGTCCATTCAACAAGTAATGTAAAAACGGCGAGGCAGGTTCAAAAGAAGAACACCCTTCCTCTCTTCAAATGCGTTCCAGTTTCCGCTACTCAAGGTAGCGAGAAGGATCCACACAAGTCCCACGTTCGCAAAATTTCAACTTCTGGTGCTCACCAACAACTGACGAATGAAACACACCCCAAGAGAAAATAGTCAACCCCGTCCCCTGCAATAACCTCACGCGCAACCCTACACCGCAATATGTCATATTCAGAAATTCACACTGAATGACATCTACCGTGAACACAAACACACAGACAATCCCTCCACAGGTTCAGAAGACTCACGACTGCAAAACTCGATGTTTCCCATGTCTGGGCTCATCCTGAAACGCAGCCATCACTATCCAGTTTTCCCTCTTGTGTAGGCAGACACCTGGGCTCCTCATTACTTTATGTCGGATTGACTGCGTATGTGATGGTGTGTGTGTGTGCGCGCGCGAACCCCCTCGTGCGTGTGTGTGTGTGTGTACGTGTATGTGTGTGTGTGTGTCAGTGTGTGTGCGCATGCACTCCTGCGTTTGCATGGAGACTTTTCCTGAGATCACTGGCACACAAACAGAGCCCTCTTGCTGTGTTTGTTCCTCCCTTTGGATCTCCTGGTCCTCCCTTGCAGAGAAGTGAGTGTGCCAGTGTTCATGGACTCCTGAGGTGCCAGGTTCCTTGAAGAGAGGTTCAGCAGGGAGCTTTGCTGTTCAGGATGACGGTTGTTCATCCCACTCTTGTATTTTGATGGATGAATCACAAGCACGTTGGGAGGCAGGGTACATTCGACTTTTCTGACGTTGAAGTCAGGCTTGGTTTTGTTTTGCTCTTGGAGGAACTTCCAGTGGTCTAAGGTGCTTTCCTGAGTGGCTCTTTCCACCAAGTGCTCCTCCAAGTCGGGTACCTGGAGGCAGGGTTCTCTGTGGAGCTCTCCTTGCGTTGCTCGCCTGTCTTTGTGTTCAGCACCAAGGGCTCCTGGTTCCCTGCCTATTGACACACTCTCACTGCATCTTTCCAGTTGACTCTTCTGGATGT
This sequence comes from Macaca nemestrina, assembly GCF_043159975.1. NCBI lineage: Eukaryota > Metazoa > Chordata > Mammalia > Primates > Cercopithecidae > Macaca > Macaca nemestrina. The sequence goes on from NW_027257887.1 coordinate 132,552, forward strand.
AAAAGAGGACATAGGCCTGTTGACTCAGGACAGAAGCGATGCTACAGGCAGTGACCTCGGCGTCATCCATTTTATACCACTGGCCTCCTGGAGCTTTGACATAAGAGAGGTAATGTCCGTTGTGACAACTCCACCCAGCATGGACCAGCACAGCATAGAGGACATAGACAAGAGGTCCTGTGTTCTGCTGAGACATGTATGGCTGCATGTCAAGGCACTCAGGGTATTGCACGTTCTTGGCAAGTTTGTTGCCTGTGACATCGGAGAATCTCTTCAATACAAGGATGAGGACCTTGGCAGAAGTGTGTAGAGTGAACGTCTTGGAGGCAGGCGCCTTCTGGAGACAAAGACCACAATGATGGGCATTCTCTCCATTGAGTTCTTCGGGCTTCACCACCTGTTCCAAAGCTTGCTTCACACTCTGAGCTGCCTGGATATCCAGGGCAATGTCCAGGTAAGGGTCAAAGGTGTCCGAAACGCCCTGGCAGTGGAGACACTTGATTTGAGATCTCCAGCAGCCTCCAAATATCTGGTGGATGAGGGTGGTGTCCTCAGAGTCATGATCTACCTGCTTGTGCCCGGGAAGGCATGCCTTTTTCATGGCATCCACAATGAACATCAGAAATTCATGGGCATCTTCCTGCTTGCCTCGATGGAAGCCAGCAACCAATGCCTGTGAGGGCTGGATGACGTGGCCAGGACGGTGGAGGGCCCGTGTGATGTGAGCTTCCATCGTACACAGCATGCAGCACTTGTGATGATGACAAAGTTGAGAGTGCTCCCGGGACAGCATGTAGTTGGCAAGGGGTGGTGTGTATGTCAGGCACTGCAGGGAAGCATTCACATAGCAAGTATTTCCCATATTCTGGAGCCCAGCCCCCACCGCAGCAGGTCTCCTGCTACTGAGAGGAAGCTTCTCCCCAGGGGCAGGCTGTCTTGCCACAGGAGCCAAACCATCACAGAGGTCGACATGGGTCTCAGATGACAGTGGTGACTTCTCAGGTAGAGAAGTCCGCTGGATTTCAGCAAAAGCTGCATCTGGCCGAGAAGATGTGAGTTTTGAAAAGTGGTTGAACTGCCACTCACCTCCCAAGTGGAGTGAATCGGCCTCCATGTCGCCAGGAGCAAGGATCACAAGCTTTCTCTGCTGGGACCGCACGTTGCAGAAAGATGCTATCTCTTCCGAGAGAGTCTTCAAATGACACGCCATCTGGCCGCATCAGCCTTTATATAACTCAACCCCGCCTACCTCGAACACCCCACCCACCCATCAGGTACGCGGTCCACCAATCCAATATCAGCACTCGGTTAAAGAATGAATCATAGGGTGTGTCCCCTTGTATTCCCCAGGGAGTTCACTTAAAACTCCTGGGGAATGCGTTAGTTTACTTAAAACAGTGGTGTTTACTTAAAACAGTAAACTTAAGTGGTAGTTTACTTAAAATGCGTTAGTTTACTTAAAACATGCAGAATCATGCCCATGTGTGAGTGTTTCTTTGTGTTTGTTTATATTTCTGGGTGTGTGTGTGTGTTTGAGCTGCGATGTGCTTCTAACTATGTGCTTTTGGCAGATACGACCATCCTTTCAGGCATTGAAGGACAGGAAGTCAGACCTGTACTTTCTGACTTGAGAATCATCAATGAAGTACAGTTAATAACACAGTGTATTTGTTTCCTTAATATCAAAGAATAGATCCATGCAGTCTAATACGTATTCTAGCAGTAACCTTTCCATGTTCAGCCTATTGATTCTGTGTTCGAGTGAAATGACTTACCAGTGGGGACCAAGACATGTCTTTGCAGGAAATGCTCTTGTGGAAGCTGTATACCCAAATCATAAAGCATCAAGGGTTGGAAACATGCACTGAACCTAGACGAAATACTTAGTGCCCAAATTAGACTGTGAAAGACTTTCAGGAAATCATGCAATCACCGACATACCAATTGATGACATTCCCCGAATTTATGATTGCAAGTAAAGAGAAATACTCATGACATTCTATTTCCAGTGATTGAGGTCGTATGACCGCAATTTAAGAAATCATGAAATCAGAAAACTTGACTAATCACAATCTAATCCAACTAAAACCTTGGGTTCATTTAAGAAAGGATGAATATAAAAACAACATATCACGCAGCATGGGAGATAATATTTTAATACGTATGTGATAATAGATCAACATTTGAGAGAGATGAAATAAATAGTTGTAAATTTGAGAATAGCATATAACCAGAATTAAACACTGTAAATGCCTGGGTGATGGGAATGAGTCCCTGTCTCAGGAAGAAACATAGAGATTTAAAAGCAGGGCGTCTAAAAGAGATTTGCATACCATTGTTAATACTGGCAGTTGTTTTAGTAAGAAAGGGAAAAATAAACCATTTGTCTTAGGGATTCTTGCATGTATTTTTCATCGTCTGAGATGTTGCTTCCAATTCCAGTTAAGCATTGCGTGGTGGACTTGCAGTTACCACATTTGGTGGAAAATGTCATGCTGATGAAGGTAGACTTGTTTCCCAAACTAAGAGGGACAGAATTTGGGTGTTTCTTTGGGACTTTCGGCTTACTAGGAATAAAGATCCTGGCTCTAGGGATTTTCTTAAAATTTTTCAGATAATGAGAAAGAGAATAGAATTTGGGCCAGGCGCCAAGGCCTCGAGGTGTACAGAAGCATCCCCGGTCTCAGGGCCCATGAAATCAGGATGATTTCAGGGAGGATGGTGGAATGAGCAGAGTGTGACCTTTGGCCTCCTTTCTTTCCCTTTTCTTTTCATGGGTCAGGTGTGTTGAATCAGAAGGCTTCCCGGGCCCGATGAAATGAGTCCTGGGGGAGGAAAGAAGCGCTGCGTAGAGAGTTGCTCCACAGGGAGAAAGGAGCCACCATTTTCAGGAGAATGATCCCCAGAAGCATGAGCAGTCCAGATGCCGTGGCTTCACACAAGACGCTGGTGGGTGTTATGTCTGAAGCGGGGACCTGGGCGTCGGTGTTCTTTCATGCTCATAACTGATTTTCAGGTGAGCCCAATGGATCACCTGTCTGCCAGTCATGCTCATCACACTGTACTTTGCACACACGTCACACAGAGACACTGTTAATACGCGCATTTGTGTGCTTGAGCAGGGTTGCACCCAAGATTCTGTGGTTGTATGGAGCCCTGAGTTATGCCCTGGACATCTTTCCTCTCGGGTTGGTCAACTTGGATCGCTGTACCGAAGGAGAAACGGAGCCTGAAATCCAATCAGCGAATACACAAAAGGAAGGGGCCATTTCCCACAATCATTTCCACTGCAACACCACCTCGGATGAACAAGTCTCACTGCAGGTCAGGGACTGTGCTTCAGAGATGCACCTTTCGCAGCTGGACGATTGACCCGGAATCTCCCAGACGCCATTTTGATGCACACCAAATGCGATTTATTTCAGTGCTTGCTGATTTTATTGTAGTTGAATACACACACGCTCCTGTGTTTGATTTCCTTTATTATCAATACGACTTACTTCCAAATGACTCACATACCAGTGGGATGATTTTCTGCTTCAATTCATTGGAAATGGACACCATTCAATAGGCAAGTGTGTCTGTCTGTCTGTCTCCAGCATTCTGTGGGTTCCACCAAGGGCACAAGTCCTAGGGCGCCTGACGTCCATTCAACAAGTAATGTAAAAACGGCGAGGCAGGTTCAAAAGAAGAACACCCTTCCTCTCTTCAAATGCGTTCCAGTTTCCGCTACTCAAGGTAGCGAGAAGGATCCACACAAGTCCCACGTTCGCAAAATTTCAACTTCTGGTGCTCACCAACAACTGACGAATGAAACACACCCCAAGAGAAAATAGTCAACCCCGTCCCCTGCAATAACCTCACGCGCAACCCTACACCGCAATATGTCATATTCAGAAATTCACACTGAATGACATCTACCGTGAACACAAACACACAGACAATCCCTCCACAGGTTCAGAAGACTCACGACTGCAAAACTCGATGTTTCCCATGTCTGGGCTCATCCTGAAACGCAGCCATCACTATCCAGTTTTCCCTCTTGTGTAGGCAGACACCTGGGCTCCTCATTACTTTATGTCGGATTGACTGCGTATGTGATGGTGTGTGTGTGTGCGCGCGCGAACCCCCTCGTGGGTGTGTGTGTGTGTGTGTGTATGTGTATGCGTGTGTGTGTCAGTGTGTGTGCGCATGCACTCCTGCGTTTGCATGGAGACTTTTCCTGAGATCACTGGCACACAAACAGAGCCCTCTTGCTGTGTTTGTTCCTCCCTTTGGATCTCCTGGTCCTCCCTTGCAGAGAAGTGAGTGTGCCAGTGTTCATGGACTCCTGAGGTGCCAGGTTCCTTGAAGAGAGGTTCAGCAGGGAGCTTTGCTGTTCAGGATGACGGTTGTTCATCCCACTCTTGTATTTTGATGGATGAATCACAAGCACGTTGGGAGGCAGGGTACATTCGACTTTTCTGACGTTGAAGTCAGGCTTGGTTTTGTTTTGCTCTTGGAGGAACTTCCAGTGGTCTAAGGTGCTTTCCTGAGTGGCTCTTTCCACCAAGTGCTCCTCCAAGTCGGGTACCTGGAGGCAGGGTTCTCTCTGGAGCTCTCCTTGCGTTGCTCGCCTGTCTTTGTGTTCAGCACCAAGGGCTCCTGGTTCCCTGCCTATTGACACACTCTCACTGCATCTTTCCAGTTGACTCTTCTGGATGTAAAAGAGGACATAGGCCTGTTGACTCAGGACAGAAGCGATGCTACAGGCAGTGACCTCGGCGTCATCCATTTTATACCACTGGCCTCCTGGAGCTTTGACATAAGAGAGGTAATGTCCGTTGTGACAACTCCACCCAGCATGGACCAGCACAGCATAGAGGACATAGACAAGAGGTCCTGTGTTCTGCTGAGACATGTATGGCTGCATGTCAAGGCACTCAGGGTATTGCACGTTCTTGGCAAGTTTGTTGCCTGTGACATCGGAGAATCTCTTCAATACAAGGATGAGGACCTTGGCAGAAGTGTGTAGAGTGAACGTCTTGGAGGCAGGCGCCTTCTGGAGACAAAGACCACAATGATAGGCATTCTCTCCATTGAGTTCTTCGGGCTTCACCACCTGTTCCAAAGCTTGCTTCACACTCTGAGCTGCCTGGATATCCAGGGCAATGTCCAGGTAAGGGTCAAAGGTGTCCGAAACGCCCTGGCAGTGGAGACACTTGATTTGAGATCTCCAGCAGCCTCCAAATATCTGGTGGATGAGGGTGGTGTCCTCAGAGTCATGATCTACCTGCTTGTGCCCGGGAAGGCATGCCTTTTTCATGGCATCCACAATGAACATCAGAAATTCATGGGCATCTTCCTGCTTGCCTCGATGGAAGCCAGCAACCAATGCCTGTGAGGGCTGGATGACGTGGCCAGGACGGTGGAGGGCCCGTGTGATGTGAGCTTCCATCGTACACAGCATGCAGCACTTGTGATGATGACAAAGTTGAGAGTGCTCCCGGGACAGCATGTAGTTGGCAAGGGGTGGTGTGTATGTCAGGCACTGCAGGGAAGCATTCACATAGCAAGTATTTCCCATATTCTGGAGCCCAGCCCCCACCGCAGCAGGTCTCCTGCTACTGAGAGGAAGCTTCTCCCCAGGGGCAGGCTGTCTTGCCACAGGAGCCAAACCATCACAGAGGTCGACATGGGTCTCAGATGACAGTGGTGACTTCTCAGGTAGAGAAGTCCGCTGGATTTCAGCAAAAGCTGCATCTGGCCGAGAAGATGTGAGTTTTGAAAAGTGGTTGAACTGCCACTCACCTCCCAAGTGGAGTGAATCGGCCTCCATGTCGCCAGGAGCAAGGATCACAAGTTTTCTCTGCTGGGACCGCACGTTGCAGAAAGATGCTATCTCTTCCGAGAGAGTCTTCAAATGACACGCCATCTGGCCGCATCAGCCCTTATAGAACTCAACCCCGCCTACCTCGAACACCCCACCCACCCATCAGGTACGCGGTCCACCAATCCAATATCAGCACTCAGTTAAAGAATGAATCATAGGGTGTGTCCCCTTGTATTCCCCAGGGAGTTCACTTAAAACTCCTGGGGAATGCGTTAGTTTACTTAAAACAGTGGTGTTTACTTAAAACAGTAAACTTAAGTGGTAGTTTACTTAAAATGCGTTAGTTTACTTAAAACATGCAGAATCATGCCCATGTGTGAGTGTTTCTTTGTGTTTGTTTATATTTCTGGGTGTGTGTGTGTGTTTGAGCTGCGATGTGCTTCTAACTATGTGCTTTTGGCAGATACGACCATCCTTTCAGGCATTGAAGGACAGGAAGTCAGACCTGTACTTTCTGACTTGAGAATCATCAATGAAGTACAGTTAATAACACGGTGTATTTGTTTCCTTAATATCAAAGAATAGATCCATGCAGTCTAATAAGTATTCTAGCAGTAACCTTTCCATGTTCAGCCTATTGATTCTGTGTTCGAGTGAAATGACTTACCAGTGGGGACCAAGACATGTCTTTGCAGGAAATGCTCTTGTGGAAGCTGTATACCCAAATCATAAAGCATCAAGGGTTGGAAACATGCACTGAACCTAGACGAAATACTTAGTGCCCAAATTAGACTGTGAAAGACTTTCAGGAAATCATGCAATCACCGACATACCAATTGATGACATTCCCCGAATTTATGATTGCAAGTAAAGAGAAATACTCATGACATTCTATTTCCAGTGATTGAGGTCGTATGACCGCAATTTAAGAAATCATGAAATCAGAAAACTTGACTAATCACAATCTAATCCAACTAAAACCTTGGGTTCATTTAAGAAAGGATGAATATAAAAACAACATATCACGCAGCATGGGAGATAATATTTTAATACGTATGTGATAATAGATCAACATTTGAGAGAGATGAAATAAATAGTTGTAAATTTGAGAATAGCATATAACCAGAATTAAACACTGTAAATGCCTGGGTGATGGGAATGAGTCCCTGTCTCAGGAAGAAACATAGAGATTTAAAAGCAGGGCGTCTAAAAGAGATTTGCATACCATTGTTAATACTGGCAGTTGTTTTAGTAAGAAAGGGAAAAATAAACCATTTGTCTTAGGGATTCTTGCATGTATTTTTCATCGTCTGAGATGTTGCTTCCAATTCCAGTTAAGCATTGTGTGGTGGACTTGCAGTTACCACATTTGGTGGAAAATGTCATGCTGATGAAGGTAGACTTGTTTCCCAAACTAAGAGGGACAGAATTTGGGTGTTTCTTTGGGACTTTCGGCTTACTAGGAATCAAGATCCTGGCTCTAGGGATTTTCTTAAAATTTTTCAGATAATGAGAAAGAGAATAGAATTTGGGCCAGGCGCCAAGGCCTCGAGGTGTACAGAAGCATCCCCGGTCTCAGGGCCCATGAAATCAGGATGATTTCAGGGAGGATGGTGGAATGAGGAGAGTGTGACCTTTGGCCTCCTTTCTTTCCCTTTTCTTTTCATGGGTCAGGTGTGTTGAATCAGAAGGCTTCCCGGGCCCGATGAAATGAGTCCTGGGGGAGGAAAGAAGCGCTGCGTAGAGAGTTGCTCCACAGGGAGAAAGGAGCCACCATTTTCAGGAGAATGATCCCCAGAAGCATGAGCAGTCCAGATGCCGTGGCTTCACACAAGACGCTGGTGGGTGTTATGTGTGAAGCGGGGACCTGGGCGTCGGTGTTCTTTCATGCTCATGACTGATTTTCAGGTGAGCCCAATGGATCACCTGTCTGCCAGTCATGCTCATCACACTGTACTTTGCACACACGTCACACAGAGACACTGTTAATACGCGCATTTGTGTGCTTGAGCAGGGTTGCACCCACGATTCTGTGGTTGTATGGAGCCCTGAGTTATGCCCTGGACATCTTTCCTCTCGGGTTGGTCAACTTGGATCGCTGTACCGAACGAGAAACGGAGCCTGAAATCCAATCAGCGAATACACAAAAGGAAGGGGCCATTTCCCACAATCATTTCCACTGCAACACCACCTCGGATGAACAAGTCTCACTGCAGGTCAGGGACTGTGCTTCAGAGATGCACCTTTCGCAGCTGGACGATTGACCCGGAATCTCCCAGACGCCATTTTGATGCACACCAAATGCGATTTATTTCAGTGCTTGCTGATTTTATTGTAGTTGAATACACACACGCTCCTGTGTTTGATTTCCTTTATTATCAATACGACTTACTTCCAAATGACTCACATACCAGTGGGATGATTTTCTGCTTCAATTCATTGGAAATGGACACCATTCAATAGGCAAGTGTGTCTGTCTGTCTGTCTCCAGCATTCTGTGGGTTCCACCAAGGGCACAAGTCCTAGGGCGCCTGACGTCCATTCAACAAGTAATGTAAAAACGGCGAGGCAGGTTCAAAAGAAGAACACCCTTCCTCTCTTCAAATGCGTTCCAGTTTCCGCTACTCAAGGTAGCGAGAAGGATCCACACAAGTCCCACGTTCGCAAAATTTCAACTTCTGGTGCTCACCAACAACTGACGAATGAAACACACCCCAAGAGAAAATAGTCAACCCCGTCCCCTGCAATAACCTCACGCGCAACCCTACACCGCAATATGTCATATTCAGAAATTCACACTGAATGACATCTACCGTGAACACAAACACACAGACAATCCCTCCACAGGTTCAGAAGACTCACGACTGCAAAACTCGATGTTTCCCATGTCTGGGCTCATCCTGAAACGCAGCCATCACTATCCAGTTTTCCCTCTTGTGTAGGCAGACACCTGGGCTCCTCATTACTTTATGTCGGATTGACTGCCTATGTGATGGTGTGTGTGTGTGCGCGCGCGAACCCCCTCGTGGGTGTGTGTGTGTGTGTACGTGTATGTGTGTGTGTGTGTCAGTGTGTGTGCGCATGCACTCCTGCGTTTGCATGGAGACTTTTCCTGAGATCACTGGCACACAAACAGAGCCCTCTTGCTGTGTTTGTTCCTCCCTTTGGATCTCCTGGTCCTCCCTTGCAGAGAAGTGAGTGTGCCAGTGTTCATGGACTCCTGAGGTGCCAGGTTCCTTGAAGAGAGGTTCAGCAGGGAGCTTTGCTGTTCAGGATGACGGTTGTTCATCCCACTCTTGTATTTTGATGGATGAATCACAAGCACGTTGGGAGGCAGGGTACATTCGACTTTTCTGACGTTGAAGTCAGGCTTGGTTTTGTTTTGCTCTTGGAGGAACTTCCAGTGGTCTAAGGTGCTTTCCTGAGTGGCTCTTTCCACCAAGTGCTCCTCCAAGTCGGGTACCTGGAGGCAGGGTTCTCTCTGGAGCTCCCCTTGCGTTGCTCGCCTGTCTTTGTGTTCAGCACCAAGGGCTCCTGGTTCCCTGCCTATTGACACACTCTCACTGCATCTTTCCAGTTGACTCTTCTGGATGTAAAAGAGGACATAGGCCTGTTGACTCAGGACAGAAGCGATGCTACAGGCAGTGACCTCGGCGTCATCCATTTTATACCACTGGCCTCCTGGAGCTTTGACATAAGAGAGGTAATGTCCGTTGTGACAACTCCACCCAGCATGGACCAGCACAGCATAGAGGACATAGACAAGAGGTCCTGTGTTCTGCTGAGACATGTATGGCTGCATGTCAAGGCACTCAGGGTATTGCACGTTCTTGGCAAGTTTGTTGCCTGTGACATCGGAGAATCTCTTCAATACAAGGATGAGGACCTTGGCAGAAGTGTGTAGAGTGAACGTCTTGGAGGCAGGCGCCTTCTGGAGACAAAGACCACAATGATAGGCATTCTCTCCATTGAGTTCTTCGGGCTTCACCACCTGTTCCAAAGCTTGCTTCACACTCTGAGCTGCCTGGATATCCAGGGCAATGTCCAGGTAAGGGTCAAAGGTGTCCGAAACGCCCTGGCAGTGGAGACACTTGATTTGAGATCTCCAGCAGCCTCCAAATATCTGGTGGATGAGGGTGGTGTCCTCAGAGTCATGATCTACCTGCTTGTGCCCGGGAAGGCATGCCTTTTTCATGGCATCCACAATGAACATCAGAAATTCATGGGCATCTTCCTGCTTGCCTCGATGGAAGCCAGCAACCAATGCCTGTGAGGGCTGGATGACGTGGCCAGGACGGTGGAGGGCCCGTGTGATGTGAGCTTCCATCGTACACAGCATGCAGCACTTGTGATGATGACAAAGTTGAGAGTGCTCCCGGGACAGCATGTAGTTGGCAAGGGGTGGTGTGTATGTCAGGCACTGCAGGGAAGCATTCACATAGCAAGTATTTCCCATATTCTGGAGCCCAGCCCCCACCGCAGCAGGTCTCCTGCTACTGAGAGGAAGCTTCTCCCCAGGGGCAGGCTGTCTTGCCACAGGAGCCAAACCATCACAGAGGTCGACATGGGTCTCAGATGACAGTGGTGACTTCTCAGGTAGAGAAGTCCGCTGGATTTCAGCAAAAGCTGCATCTGGCCGAGAAGATGTGAGTTTTGAAAAGTGGTTGAACTGCCACTCACCTCCCAAGTGGAGTGAATCGGCCTCCATGTCGCCAGGAGCAAGGATCACAAGTTTTCTCTGCTGGGACCGCACGTTGCAGAAAGATGCTATCTCTTCCGAGAGAGTCTTCAAATGACACGCCATCTGGCCGCATCAGCCCTTATAGAACTCAACCCCGCCTACCTCGAACACCCCACCCACCCATCAGGTACGCGGTCCACCAATCCAATATCAGCACTCAGTTAAAGAATGAATCATAGGGTGTGTCCCCTTGTATTCCCCAGGGAGTTCACTTAAAACTCCTGGGGAATGCGTTAGTTTACTTAAAACAGTGGTGTTTACTTAAAACAGTAAACTTAAGTGGTAGTTTACTTAAAATGCGTTAGTTTACTTAAAACATGCAGAATCATGCCCATGTGTGAGTGTTTCTTTGTGTTTGTTTATATTTCTGGGTGTGTGTGTGTGTTTGAGCTGCGATGTGCTTCTAACTATGTGCTTTTGGCAGATACGACCATCCTTTCAGGCATTGAAGGACAGGAAGTCAGACCTGTACTTTCTGACTTGAGAATCGTCAATGAAGTACAGTTAATAACACAGTGTATTTGTTTCCTTAATATCAAAGAATAGATCCATGCAGTCTAATACGTATTCTAGCAGTAACCTTTCCATGTTCAGCCTATTGATTCTGTGTTCGAGTGAAATGACTTACCAGTGGGGACCAAGACATGTCTTTGCAGGAAATGCTCTTGTGGAAGCTGTATACCCAAATCATAAAGCATCAAGGGTTGGAAACATGCACTGAACCTAGACGACATACTTAGTGTCCAAATTAGACTGTGAAAGACTTTCAGGAAATCATGCAATCACCGACATACCAATTGATGACATTCCCCGAATTTATGATTGCAAGTAAAGAGAAATACTCATGACATTCTATTTCCAGTGATTGAGGTCGTAGGACCGCAATTTAAGAAATCATGAAATCAGAAAACTTGACTAATCACAATCTAATCCAACTAAAACCTTTGGTTCATTTAAGAAAGGATGAATATAAAAACAACATATCACGCAGCATGGGAGATAGTATTTTAATACGTATGTGATAATAGATCAACATTTGAGAGAGATGAAATAAATAGTTGTAAATTTGAGAATAGCATATAACCAGAATTAAAGACTGTAAATGCCTGGGTGATGGGAATGAGTCCCTGTCTCAGGAAGAAACATAGAGATTTAAAAGCAGGGCGTCTAAAAGAGATTTGCATACCATTGTTAATACTGGCAGTAGTTTTAGTAAGAAAGGGAAAAATAAACCATTTGTCTTAGGGATTCTTGCATGTATTTTTCATCGTCTGAGATGGTGCTTCCAATTCCAGTTAAGCATTGTGTGGTGGACTTGCAGTTACCACATTTGGTGGAAAATGTCATGCTGATGAAGGTAGACTTGTTTCCCAAACTAAGAGGGACAGAATTTGGGTGTTTCTTTGGGACTTTCGGCTTACTAGGAATAAAGATCCTGGCTCTAGGGATTTTCTTAAAATTTTTCAGATAATGAGAAAGAGAATAGAATTTGGGCCAGGCGCCAAGGCCTCGAGGTGTACAGAAGCATCCCCGGTCTCAGGGCCCATGAAATCAGGATGATTTCAGGGAGGATGGTGGAATGAGGAGAGTGTGACCTTTGGCCTCCTTTCTTTCCCTTTTCTTTTCATGGGTCAGGTGTGTTGAATCAGAAGGCTTCCCGGGCCCGATGAAATGAGTCCTGGGGGAGGAAAGAAGCGCTGCGTAGAGAGTTGCTCCACAGGGAGAAAGGAGCCACCATTTTCAGGAGAATGATCCCCAGAAGCATGAGCAGTCCAGATGCCGTGGCTTCACACAAGACGCTGGTGGGTGTTATGTCTGAAGCGGGGACCTGGGCGTCGGTGTTCTTTCATGCTCATGACTGATTTTCAGGTGAGCCCAATGGATCACCTGTCTGCCAGTCATGCTCATCACACTGTACTTTGCACACACGTCACACAGAGACACTGTTAATACGCGCATTTGTGTGCTTGAGCAGGGTTGCACCCAAGATTCTGTGGTTGTATGGAGCCCTGAGTTATGCCCTGGACATCTTTCCTCTCGGGTTGGTCAACTTGGATCGCTGTACCGAACGAGAAACGGAGCCTGAAATCCAATCAGCGAATACACAAAAGGAAGGGGCCATTTCCCACAATCATTTCCACTGCAACACCACCTCGGATGAACACGTCTCACTGCAGGTCAGGGACTGTGCTTCAGAGATGCACCTTTCGCAGCTGGATGATTGACCCGGAATCTCCCAGACGCCATTTTGATGCACACCAAATGCGATTTATTTCAGTGCTTGCTGATTTTATTGTAGTTGAATACACACACGCTCCTGTGTTTGATTTCCTTTATTATCAATACGACTTACTTCCAAATGACTCACATACCAGTGGGATGATTTTCTGCTTCAATTCATTGGAAATGGACACCATTCAATAGGCAAGTGTGTCTGTCTGTCTGTCTCCAGCATTCTGTGGGTTCCACCAAGGGCACAAGTCCTAGGGCGCCTGACGTCCATTCAACAAGTAATGTAAAAACGGCGAGGCAGGTTCAAAAGAAGAACACCCTTCCTCTCTTCAAATGCGTTCCAGTTTCCGCTACTCAAGGTAGCGAGAAGGATCCACACAAGTCCCACGTTCGCAAAATTTCAACTTCTGGTGCTCACCAACAACTGACGAATGAAACACACCCCAAGAGAAAATAGTCAACCCCGTCCCCTGCAATAACCTCACGCGCAACCCTACACCGCAATATGTCATATTCAGAAATTCACACTGAATGACATCTACCGTGAACACAAACACACAGACAATCCCTCCACAGGTTCAGAAGACTCACGACTGCAAAACTCGATGTTTCCCATGTCTGGGCTCATCCTGAAACGCAGCCATCACTATCCAGTTTTCCCTCTTGTGTAGGCAGACACCTGGGCTCCTCATTACTTTATGTCGGATTGACTGCCTATGTGATGGTGTGTGTGTGTGCGCGCGCGAACCCCCTCGTGGGTGTGTGTGTGTGTGTGTGTATGTGTATGCGTGTGTGTGTCAGTGTGTGTGCGCATGCACTCCTGCGTTTGCATGGAGACTTTTCCTGAGATCACTGGCACACAAACAGAGCCCTCTTGCTGTGTTTGTTCCTCCCTTTGGATCTCCTGGTCCTCCCTTGCAGAGAAGTGAGTGTGCCAGTGTTCATGGACTCCTGAGGTGCCAGGTTCCTTGAAGAGAGGTTCAGCAGGGAGCTTTGCTGTTCAGGATGACGGTTGTTCATCCCACTCTTGTATTTTGATGGATGAATCACAAGCACGTTGGGAGGCAGGGTACATTCGACTTTTCTGACGTTGAAGTCAGGCTTGGTTTTGTTTTGCTCTTGGAGGAACTTCCAGTGGTCTAAGGTGCTTTCCTGAGTGGCTCTTTCCACCAAGTGCTCCTCCAAGTCGGGTACCTGGAGGCAGGGTTCTCTCTGGAGCTCTCCTTGCGTTGCTCGCCTGTCTTTGTGTTCAGCACCAAGGGCTCCTGGTTCCCTGCCTATTGACACACTCTCACTGCATCTTTCCAGTTGACTCTTCTGGATGTAAAAGAGGACATAGGCCTGTTGACTCAGGACAGAAGCGATGCTACAGGCAGTGACCTCGGCGTCATCCATTTTATACCACTGGCCTCCTGGAGCTTTGACATAAGAGAGGTAATGTCCGTTGTGACAACTCCACCCAGCATGGACCAGCACAGCATAGAGGACATAGACAAGAGGTCCTGTGTTCTGCTGAGACATGTATGGCTGCATGTCAAGGCACTCAGGGTATTGCACGTTCTTGGCAAGTTTGTTGCCTGTGACATCGGAGAATCTCTTCAATACAAGGATGAGGACCTTGGCAGAAGTGTGTAGAGTGAACGTCTTGGAGGCAGGCGCCTTCTGGAGACAAAGACCACAATGATAGGCATTCTCTCCATTGAGTTCTTCGGGCTTCACCACCTGTTCCAAAGCTTGCTTCACACTCTGAGCTGCCTGGATATCCAGGGCAATGTCCAGGTAAGGGTCAAAGGTGTCCGAAACGCCCTGGCAGTGGAGACACTTGATTTGAGATCTCCAGCAGCCTCCAAATATCTGGTGGATGAGGGTGGTGTCCTCAGAGTCATGATCTACCTGCTTGTGCCCGGGAAGGCATGCCTTTTTCATGGCATCCACAATGAACATCAGAAATTCATGGGCATCTTCCTGCTTGCCTCGATGGAAGCCAGCAACCAATGCCTGTGAGGGCTGGATGACGTGGCCAGGACGGTGGAGGGCCCGTGTGATGTGAGCTTCCATCGTACACAGCATGCAGCACTTGTGATGATGACAAAGTTGAGAGTGCTCCCGGGACAGCATGTAGTTGGCAAGGGGTGGTGTGTATGTCAGGCACTGCAGGGAAGCATTCACATAGCAAGTATTTCCCATATTCTGGAGCCCAGCCCCCACCGCAGCAGGTCTCCTGCTACTGAGAGGAAGCTTCTCCCCAGGGGCAGGCTGTCTTGCCACAGGAGCCAAACCATCACAGAGGTCGACATGGGTCTCAGATGACAGTGGTGACTTCTCAGGTAGAGAAGTCCGCTGGATTTCAGCAAAAGCTGCATCTGGCCGAGAAGAT
This sequence comes from Macaca nemestrina, assembly GCF_043159975.1. NCBI lineage: Eukaryota > Metazoa > Chordata > Mammalia > Primates > Cercopithecidae > Macaca > Macaca nemestrina. The sequence goes on from NW_027257887.1 coordinate 147,714, forward strand.
GTGAGTTTTGAAAAGTGGTTGAACTGCCACTCACCTCCCAAGTGGAGTGAATCGGCCTCCATGTCGCCAGGAGCAAGGATCACAAGTTTTCTCTGCTGGGACCGCACGTTGCAGAAAGATGCTATCTCTTCCGAGAGAGTCTTCAAATGACACGCCATCTGGCCGCATCAGCCCTTATAGAACTCAACCCCGCCTACCTCGAACACCCCACCCACCCATCAGGTACGCGGTCCACCAATCCAATATCAGCACTCAGTTAAAGAATGAATCATAGGGTGTGTCCCCTTGTATTCCCCAGGGAGTTCACTTAAAACTCCTGGGGAATGCGTTAGTTTACTTAAAACAGTGGTGTTTACTTAAAACAGTAAACTTAAGTGGTAGTTTACTTAAAATGCGTTAGTTTACTTAAAACATGCAGAATCATGCCCATGTGTGAGTGTTTCTTTGTGTTTGTTTATATTTCTGGGTGTGTGTGTGTGTTTGAGCTGCGATGTGCTTCTAACTATGTGCTTTTGGCAGATACGACCATCCTTTCAGGCATTGAAGGACAGGAAGTCAGACCTGTACTTTCTGACTTGAGAATCATCAATGAAGTACAGTTAATAACACGGTGTATTTGTTTCCTTAATATCAAAGAATAGATCCATGCAGTCTAATAAGTATTCTAGCAGTAACCTTTCCATGTTCAGCCTATTGATTCTGTGTTCGAGTGAAATGACTTACCAGTGGGGACCAAGACATGTCTTTGCAGGAAATGCTCTTGTGGAAGCTGTATACCCAAATCATAAAGCATCAAGGGTTGGAAACATGCACTGAACCTAGACGAAATACTTAGTGCCCAAATTAGACTGTGAAAGACTTTCAGGAAATCATGCAATCACCGACATACCAATTGATGACATTCCCCGAATTTATGATTGCAAGTAAAGAGAAATACTCATGACATTCTATTTCCAGTGATTGAGGTCGTATGACCGCAATTTAAGAAATCATGAAATCAGAAAACTTGACTAATCACAATCTAATCCAACTAAAACCTTGGGTTCATTTAAGAAAGGATGAATATAAAAACAACATATCACGCAGCATGGGAGATAATATTTTAATACGTATGTGATAATAGATCAACATTTGAGAGAGATGAAATAAATAGTTGTAAATTTGAGAATAGCATATAACCAGAATTAAACACTGTAAATGCCTGGGTGATGGGAATGAGTCCCTGTCTCAGGAAGAAACATAGAGATTTAAAAGCAGGGCGTCTAAAAGAGATTTGCATACCATTGTTAATACTGGCAGTTGTTTTAGTAAGAAAGGGAAAAATAAACCATTTGTCTTAGGGATTCTTGCATGTATTTTTCATCGTCTGAGATGTTGCTTCCAATTCCAGTTAAGCATTGTGTGGTGGACTTGCAGTTACCACATTTGGTGGAAAATGTCATGCTGATGAAGGTAGACTTGTTTCCCAAACTAAGAGGGACAGAATTTGGGTGTTTCTTTGGGACTTTCGGCTTACTAGGAATAAAGATCCTGGCTCTAGGGATTTTCTTAAAATTTTTCAGATAATGAGAAAGAGAATAGAATTTGGGCCAGGCGCCAAGGCCTCGAGGTGTACAGAAGCATCCCCGGTCTCAGGGCCCATGAAATCAGGATGATTTCAGGGAGGATGGTGGAATGAGGAGAGTGTGACCTTTGGCCTCCTTTCTTTCCCTTTTCTTTTCATGGGTCAGGTGTGTTGAATCAGAAGGCTTCCCGGGCCCGATGAAATGAGTCCTGGGGGAGGAAAGAAGCGCTGCGTAGAGAGTTGCTCCACAGGGAGAAAGGAGCCACCATTTTCAGGAGAATGATCCCCAGAAGCATGAGCAGTCCAGATGCCGTGGCTTCACACAAGACGCTGGTGGGTGTTATGTGTGAAGCGGGGACCTGGGCGTCGGTGTTCTTTCATGCTCATGACTGATTTTCAGGTGAGCCCAATGGATCACCTGTCTGCCAGTCATGCTCATCACACTGTACTTTGCACACACGTCACACAGAGACACTGTTAATACGCGCATTTGTGTGCTTGAGCAGGGTTGCACCCACGATTCTGTGGTTGTATGGAGCCCTGAGTTATGCCCTGGACATCTTTCCTCTCGGGTTGGTCAACTTGGATCGCTGTACCGAACGAGAAACGGAGCCTGAAATCCAATCAGCGAATACACAAAAGGAAGGGGCCATTTCCCACAATCATTTCCACTGCAACACCACCTCGGATGAACAAGTCTCACTGCAGGTCAGGGACTGTGCTTCAGAGATGCACCTTTCGCAGCTGGACGATTGACCCGGAATCTCCCAGACGCCATTTTGATGCACACCAAATGCGATTTATTTCAGTGCTTGCTGATTTTATTGTAGTTGAATACACACACGCTCCTGTGTTTGATTTCCTTTATTATCAATACGACTTACTTCCAAATGACTCACATACCAGTGGGATGATTTTCTGCTTCAATTCATTGGAAATGGACACCATTCAATAGGCAAGTGTGTCTGTCTGTCTGTCTCCAGCATTCTGTGGGTTCCACCAAGGGCACAAGTCCTAGGGCGCCTGACGTCCATTCAACAAGTAATGTAAAAACGGCGAGGCAGGTTCAAAAGAAGAACACCCTTCCTCTCTTCAAATGCGTTCCAGTTTCCGCTACTCAAGGTAGCGAGAAGGATCCACACAAGTCCCACGTTCGCAAAATTTCAACTTCTGGTGCTCACCAACAACTGACGAATGAAACACACCCCAAGAGAAAATAGTCAACCCCGTCCCCTGCAATAACCTCACGCGCAACCCTACACCGCAATATGTCATATTCAGAAATTCACACTGAATGACATCTACCGTGAACACAAACACACAGACAATCCCTCCACAGGTTCAGAAGACTCACGACTGCAAAACTCGATGTTTCCCATGTCTGGGCTCATCCTGAAACGCAGCCATCACTATCCAGTTTTCCCTCTTGTGTAGGCAGACACCTGGGCTCCTCATTACTTTATGTCGGATTGACTGCCTATGTGATGGTGTGTGTGTGTGCGCGCGCGAACCCCCTCGTGGGTGTGTGTGTGTGTGTACGTGTATGTGTGTGTGTGTGTCAGTGTGTGTGCGCATGCACTCCTGCGTTTGCATGGAGACTTTTCCTGAGATCACTGGCACACAAACAGAGCCCTCTTGCTGTGTTTGTTCCTCCCTTTGGATCTCCTGGTCCTCCCTTGCAGAGAAGTGAGTGTGCCAGTGTTCATGGACTCCTGAGGTGCCAGGTTCCTTGAAGAGAGGTTCAGCAGGGAGCTTTGCTGTTCAGGATGACGGTTGTTCATCCCACTCTTGTATTTTGATGGATGAATCACAAGCACGTTGGGAGGCAGGGTACATTCGACTTTTCTGACGTTGAAGTCAGGCTTGGTTTTGTTTTGCTCTTGGAGGAACTTCCAGTGGTCTAAGGTGCTTTCCTGAGTGGCTCTTTCCACCAAGTGCTCCTCCAAGTCGGGTACCTGGAGGCAGGGTTCTCTCTGGAGCTCCCCTTGCGTTGCTCGCCTGTCTTTGTGTTCAGCACCAAGGGCTCCTGGTTCCCTGCCTATTGACACACTCTCACTGCATCTTTCCAGTTGACTCTTCTGGATGTAAAAGAGGACATAGGCCTGTTGACTCAGGACAGAAGCGATGCTACAGGCAGTGACCTCGGCGTCATCCATTTTATACCACTGGCCTCCTGGAGCTTTGACATAAGAGAGGTAATGTCCGTTGTGACAACTCCACCCAGCATGGACCAGCACAGCATAGAGGACATAGACAAGAGGTCCTGTGTTCTGCTGAGACATGTATGGCTGCATGTCAAGGCACTCAGGGTATTGCACGTTCTTGGCAAGTTTGTTGCCTGTGACATCGGAGAATCTCTTCAATACAAGGATGAGGACCTTGGCAGAAGTGTGTAGAGTGAACGTCTTGGAGGCAGGCGCCTTCTGGAGACAAAGACCACAATGATAGGCATTCTCTCCATTGAGTTCTTCGGGCTTCACCACCTGTTCCAAAGCTTGCTTCACACTCTGAGCTGCCTGGATATCCAGGGCAATGTCCAGGTAAGGGTCAAAGGTGTCCGAAACGCCCTGGCAGTGGAGACACTTGATTTGAGATCTCCAGCAGCCTCCAAATATCTGGTGGATGAGGGTGGTGTCCTCAGAGTCATGATCTACCTGCTTGTGCCCGGGAAGGCATGCCTTTTTCATGGCATCCACAATGAACATCAGAAATTCATGGGCATCTTCCTGCTTGCCTCGATGGAAGCCAGCAACCAATGCCTGTGAGGGCTGGATGACGTGGCCAGGACGGTGGAGGGCCCGTGTGATGTGAGCTTCCATCGTACACAGCATGCAGCACTTGTGATGATGACAAAGTTGAGAGTGCTCCCGGGACAGCATGTAGTTGGCAAGGGGTGGTGTGTATGTCAGGCACTGCAGGGAAGCATTCACATAGCAAGTATTTCCCATATTCTGGAGCCCAGCCCCCACCGCAGCAGGTCTCCTGCTACTGAGAGGAAGCTTCTCCCCAGGGGCAGGCTGTCTTGCCACAGGAGCCAAACCATCACAGAGGTCGACATGGGTCTCAGATGACAGTGGTGACTTCTCAGGTAGAGAAGTCCGCTGGATTTCAGCAAAAGCTGCATCTGGCCGAGAAGATGTGAGTTTTGAAAAGTGGTTGAACTGCCACTCACCTCCCAAGTGGAGTGAATCGGCCTCCATGTCGCCAGGAGCAAGGATCACAAGTTTTCTCTGCTGGGACCGCACGTTGCAGAAAGATGCTATCTCTTCCGAGAGAGTCTTCAAATGACACGCCATCTGGCCGCATCAGCCCTTATAGAACTCAACCCCGCCTACCTCGAACACCCCACCCACCCATCAGGTACGCGGTCCACCAATCCAATATCAGCACTCAGTTAAAGAATGAATCATAGGGTGTGTCCCCTTGTATTCCCCAGGGAGTTCACTTAAAACTCCTGGGGAATGCGTTAGTTTACTTAAAACAGTGGTGTTTACTTAAAACAGTAAACTTAAGTGGTAGTTTACTTAAAATGCGTTAGTTTACTTAAAACATGCAGAATCATGCCCATGTGTGAGTGTTTCTTTGTGTTTGTTTATATTTCTGGGTGTGTGTGTGTGTTTGAGCTGCGATGTGCTTCTAACTATGTGCTTTTGGCAGATACGACCATCCTTTCAGGCATTGAAGGACAGGAAGTCAGACCTGTACTTTCTGACTTGAGAATCGTCAATGAAGTACAGTTAATAACACAGTGTATTTGTTTCCTTAATATCAAAGAATAGATCCATGCAGTCTAATACGTATTCTAGCAGTAACCTTTCCATGTTCAGCCTATTGATTCTGTGTTCGAGTGAAATGACTTACCAGTGGGGACCAAGACATGTCTTTGCAGGAAATGCTCTTGTGGAAGCTGTATACCCAAATCATAAAGCATCAAGGGTTGGAAACATGCACTGAACCTAGACGACATACTTAGTGTCCAAATTAGACTGTGAAAGACTTTCAGGAAATCATGCAATCACCGACATACCAATTGATGACATTCCCCGAATTTATGATTGCAAGTAAAGAGAAATACTCATGACATTCTATTTCCAGTGATTGAGGTCGTAGGACCGCAATTTAAGAAATCATGAAATCAGAAAACTTGACTAATCACAATCTAATCCAACTAAAACCTTTGGTTCATTTAAGAAAGGATGAATATAAAAACAACATATCACGCAGCATGGGAGATAGTATTTTAATACGTATGTGATAATAGATCAACATTTGAGAGAGATGAAATAAATAGTTGTAAATTTGAGAATAGCATATAACCAGAATTAAACACTGTAAATGCCTGGGTGATGGGAATGAGTCCCTGTCTCAGGAAGAAACATAGAGATTTAAAAGCAGGGCGTCTAAAAGAGATTTGCATACCATTGTTAATACTGGCAGTTGTTTTAGTAAGAAAGGGAAAAATAAACCATTTGTCTTAGGGATTCTTGCATGTATTTTTCATCGTCTGAGATGTTGCTTCCAATTCCAGTTAAGCATTGTGTGGTGGACTTGCAGTTACCACATTTGGTGGAAAATGTCATGCTGATGAAGGTAGACTTGTTTCCCAAACTAAGAGGGACAGAATTTGGGTGTTTCTTTGGGACTTTCGGCTTACTAGGAATAAAGATCCTGGCTCTAGGGATTTTCTTAAAATTTTTCAGATAATGAGAAAGAGAATAGAATTTGGGCCAGGCGCCAAGGCCTCGAGGTGTACAGAAGCATCCCCGGTCTCAGGGCCCATGAAATCAGGATGATTTCAGGGAGGATGGTGGAATGAGGAGAGTGTGACCTTTGGCCTCCTTTCTTTCCCTTTTCTTTTCATGGGTCAGGTGTGTTGAATCAGAAGGCTTCCCGGGCCCGATGAAATGAGTCCTGGGGGAGGAAAGAAGCGCTGCGTAGAGAGTTGCTCCACAGGGAGAAAGGAGCCACCATTTTCAGGAGAATGATCCCCAGAAGCATGAGCAGTCCAGATGCCGTGGCTTCACACAAGACGCTGGTGGGTGTTATGTCTGAAGCGGGGACCTGGGCGTCGGTGTTCTTTCATGCTCATGACTGATTTTCAGGTGAGCCCAATGGATCACCTGTCTGCCAGTCATGCTCATCACACTGTACTTTGCACACACGTCACACAGAGACACTGTTAATACGCGCATTTGTGTGCTTGAGCAGGGTTGCACCCAAGATTCTGTGGTTGTATGGAGCCCTGAGTTATGCCCTGGACATCTTTCCTCTCGGGTTGGTCAACTTGGATCGCTGTACCGAACGAGAAACGGAGCCTGAAATCCAATCAGCGAATACACAAAAGGAAGGGGCCATTTCCCACAATCATTTCCACTGCAACACCACCTCGGATGAACACGTCTCACTGCAGGTCAGGGACTGTGCTTCAGAGATGCACCTTTCGCAGCTGGATGATTGACCCGGAATCTCCCAGACGCCATTTTGATGCACACCAAATGCGATTTATTTCAGTGCTTGCTGATTTTATTGTAGTTGAATACACACACGCTCCTGTGTTTGATTTCCTTTATTATCAATACGACTTACTTCCAAATGACTCACATACCAGTGGGATGATTTTCTGCTTCAATTCATTGGAAATGGACACCATTCAATAGGCAAGTGTGTCTGTCTGTCTGTCTCCAGCATTCTGTGGGTTCCACCAAGGGCACAAGTCCTAGGGCGCCTGACGTCCATTCAACAAGTAATGTAAAAACGGCGAGGCAGGTTCAAAAGAAGAACACCCTTCCTCTCTTCAAATGCGTTCCAGTTTCCGCTACTCAAGGTAGCGAGAAGGATCCACACAAGTCCCACGTTCGCAAAATTTCAACTTCTGGTGCTCACCAACAACTGACGAATGAAACACACCCCAAGAGAAAATAGTCAACCCCGTCCCCTGCAATAACCTCACGCGCAACCCTACACCGCAATATGTCATATTCAGAAATTCACACTGAATGACATCTACCGTGAACACAAACACACAGACAATCCCTCCACAGGTTCAGAAGACTCACGACTGCAAAACTCGATGTTTCCCATGTCTGGGCTCATCCTGAAACGCAGCCATCACTATCCAGTTTTCCCTCTTGTGTAGGCAGACACCTGGGCTCCTCATTACTTTATGTCGGATTGACTGCGTATGTGATGGTGTGTGTGTGTGCGCGCGCGAACCCCCTCGTGCGTGTGTGTGTGTGTGTACGTGTATGTGTGTGTGTGTGTCAGTGTGTGTGCGCATGCACTCCTGCGTTTGCATGGAGACTTTTCCTGAGATCACTGGCACACAAACAGAGCCCTCTTGCTGTGTTTGTTCCTCCCTTTGGATCTCCTGGTCCTCCCTTGCAGAGAAGTGAGTGTGCCAGTGTTCATGGACTCCTGAGGTGCCAGGTTCCTTGAAGAGAGGTTCAGCAGGGAGCTTTGCTGTTCAGGATGACGGTTGTTCATCCCACTCTTGTATTTTGATGGATGAATCACAAGCACGTTGGGAGGCAGGGTACATTCGACTTTTCTGACGTTGAAGTCAGGCTTGGTTTTGTTTTGCTCTTGGAGGAACTTCCAGTGGTCTAAGGTGCTTTCCTGAGTGGCTCTTTCCACCAAGTGCTCCTCCAAGTCGGGTACCTGGAGGCAGGGTTCTCTCTGGAGCTCCCCTTGCGTTGCTCGCCTGTCTTTGTGTTCAGCACCAAGGGCTCCTGGTTCCCTGCCTATTGACACACTCTCACTGCATCTTTCCAGTTGACTCTTCTGGATGTAAAAGAGGACATAGGCCTGTTGACTCAGGACAGAAGCGATGCTACAGGCAGTGACCTCGGCGTCATCCATTTTATACCACTGGCCTCCTGGAGCTTTGACATAAGAGAGGTAATGTCCGTTGTGACAACTCCACCCAGCATGGACCAGCACAGCATAGAGGACATAGACAAGAGGTCCTGTGTTCTGCTGAGACATGTATGGCTGCATGTCAAGGCACTCAGGGTATTGCACGTTCTTGGCAAGTTTGTTGCCTGTGACATCGGAGAATCTCTTCAATACAAGGATGAGGACCTTGGCAGAAGTGTGTAGAGTGAACGTCTTGGAGGCAGGCGCCTTCTGGAGACAAAGACCACAATGATAGGCATTCTCTCCATTGAGTTCTTCGGGCTTCACCACCTGTTCCAAAGCTTGCTTCACACTCTGAGCTGCCTGGATATCCAGGGCAATGTCCAGGTAAGGGTCAAAGGTGTCCGAAACGCCCTGGCAGTGGAGACACTTGATTTGAGATCTCCAGCAGCCTCCAAATATCTGGTGGATGAGGGTGGTGTCCTCAGAGTCATGATCTACCTGCTTGTGCCCGGGAAGGCATGCCTTTTTCATGGCATCCACAATGAACATCAGAAATTCATGGGCATCTTCCTGCTTGCCTCGATGGAAGCCAGCAACCAATGCCTGTGAGGGCTGGATGACGTGGCCAGGACGGTGGAGGGCCCGTGTGATGTGAGCTTCCATCGTACACAGCATGCAGCACTTGTGATGATGACAAAGTTGAGAGTGCTCCCGGGACAGCATGTAGTTGGCAAGGGGTGGTGTGTATGTCAGGCACTGCAGGGAAGCATTCACATAGCAAGTATTTCCCATATTCTGGAGCCCAGCCCCCACCGCAGCAGGTCTCCTGCTACTGAGAGGAAGCTTCTCCCCAGGGGCAGGCTGTCTTGCCACAGGAGCCAAACCATCACAGAGGTCGACATGGGTCTCAGATGACAGTGGTGACTTCTCAGGTAGAGAAGTCCGCTGGATTTCAGCAAAAGCTGCATCTGGCCGAGAAGATGTGAGTTTTGAAAAGTGGTTGAACTGCCACTCACCTCCCAAGTGGAGTGAATCGGCCTCCATGTCGCCAGGAGCAAGGATCACAAGTTTTCTCTGCTGGGACCGCACGTTGCAGAAAGATGCTATCTCTTCCGAGAGAGTCTTCAAATGACACGCCATCTGGCCGCATCAGCCCTTATAGAACTCAACCCCGCCTACCTCGAACACCCCACCCACCCATCAGGTACGCGGTCCACCAATCCAATATCAGCACTCAGTTAAAGAATGAATCATAGGGTGTGTCCCCTTGTATTCCCCAGGGAGTTCACTTAAAACTCCTGGGGAATGCGTTAGTTTACTTAAAACAGTGGTGTTTACTTAAAACAGTAAACTTAAGTGGTAGTTTACTTAAAATGCGTTAGTTTACTTAAAACATGCAGAATCATGCCCATGTGAGTGTTTCTTTGTGTTTGTTTATATTTCTGGGTGTGTGTGTGTGTTTGAGCTGCGATGTGCTTCTAACTATGTGCTTTTGGCAGATACGACCATCCTTTCAGGCATTGAAGGACAGGAAGTCAGACCTGTACTTTCTGACTTGAGAATCATCAATGAAGTACAGTTAATAACACGGTGTATTTGTTTCCTTAATATCAAAGAATAGATCCATGCAGTCTAATAAGTATTCTAGCAGTAACCTTTCCATGTTCAGCCTATTGATTCTGTGTTCGAGTGAAATGACTTACCAGTGGGGACCAAGACATGTCTTTGCAGGAAATGCTCTTGTGGAAGCTGTATACCCAAATCATAAAGCATCAAGGGTTGGAAACATGCACTGAACCTAGACGAAATACTTAGTGCCCAAATTAGACTGTGAAAGACTTTCAGGAAATCATGCAATCACCGACATACCAATTGATGACATTCCCCGAATTTATGATTGCAAGTAAAGAGAAATACTCATGACATTCTATTTCCAGTGATTGAGGTCGTATGACCGCAATTTAAGAAATCATGAAATCAGAAAACTTGACTAATCACAATCTAATCCAACTAAAACCTTGGGTTCATTTAAGAAAGGATGAATATAAAAACAACATATCACGCAGCATGGGAGATAATATTTTAATACGTATGTGATAATAGATCAACATTTGAGAGAGATGAAATAAATAGTTGTAAATTTGAGAATAGCATATAACCAGAATTAAACACTGTAAATGCCTGGGTGATGGGAATGAGTCCCTGTCTCAGGAAGAAACATAGAGATTTAAAAGCAGGGAGTCTAAAAGAGATTTGCATACCATTGTTAATACTGGCAGTTGTTTTAGTAAGAAAGGGAAAAATAAACCATTTGTCTTAGGGATTCTTGCATGTATTTTTCATCGTCTGAGATGTTGCTTCCAATTCCAGTTAAGCATTGTGTGGTGGACTTGCAGTTACCACATTTGGTGGAAAATGTCATGCTGATGAAGGTAGACTTGTTTCCCAAACTAAGAGGGACAGAATTTGGGTGTTTCTTTGGGACTTTCGGCTTACTAGGAATAAAGATCCTGGCTCTAGGGATTTTCTTAAAATTTTTCAGATAATGAGAAAGAGAATAGAATTTGGGCCAGGCGCCAAGGCCTCGAGGTGTACAGAAGCATCCCCGGTCTCAGGGCCCATGAAATCAGGATGATTTCAGGGAGGATGGTGGAATGAGGAGAGTGTGACCTTTGGCCTCCTTTCTTTCCCTTTTCTTTTCATGGGTCAGGTGTGTTGAATCAGAAGGCTTCCCGGGCCCGATGAAATGAGTCCTGGGGGAGGAAAGAAGCGCTGCGTAGAGAGTTGCTCCACAGGGAGAAAGGAGCCACCATTTTCAGGAGAATGATCCCCAGAAGCATGAGCAGTCCAGATGCCGTGGCTTCACACAAGACGCTGGTGGGTGTTATGTGTGAAGCGGGGACCTGGGCGTCGGTGTTCTTTCATGCTCATGACTGATTTTCAGGTGAGCCCAATGGATCACCTGTCTGCCAGTCATGCTCATCACACTGTACTTTGCACACACGTCACACAGAGACACTGTTAATACGCGCATTTGTGTGCTTGAGCAGGGTTGCACCCACGATTCTGTGGTTGTATGGAGCCCTGAGTTATGCCCTGGACATCTTTCCTCTCGGGTTGGTCAACTTGGATCGCTGTACCGAACGAGAAACGGAGCCTGAAATCCAATCAGCGAATACACAAAAGGAAGGGGCCATTTCCCACAATCATTTCCACTGCAACACCACCTCGGATGAACAAGTCTCACTGCAGGTCAGGGACTGTGCTTCAGAGATGCACCTTTCGCAGCTGGACGATTGACCCGGAATCTCCCAGACGCCATTTTGATGCACACCAAATGCGATTGATTTCAGTGCTTGCTGATTTTATTGTAGTTGAATACACACACGCTCCTGTGTCTGATTTCCTTTATTATCAATACGACTTACTTCCAAATGACTCACATACCAGTGGGATGATTTTCTGCTTCAATTCATTGGAAATGGACACCATTCAATAGGCAAGTGTGTCTGTCTGTCTGTCTCCAGCATTCTGTGGGTTCCACCAAGGGCACAAGTCCTAGGGCACCTGACGTCCATTCAACAAGTAATGTAAAAACGGCGAGGCAGGTTCAAAAGAAGAACACCCTTCCTCTCTTCAAATGCGTTCCAGTTTCCGCTACTCAAGGTAGCGAGAAGGATCCACACAAGTCCCACGTTCGCAAAATTTCAACTTCTGGTGCTCACCAACAACTGACGAATGAAACACACCCCAAGAGAAAATAGTCAACCCCGTCCCCTGCAATAACCTCACGCGCAACCCTACACCGCAATATGTCATATTCAGAAATTCACACTGAATGACATCTACCGTGAACACAAACACACAGACAATCCCTCCACAGGTTCAGAAGACTCACGACTGCAAAACTCGATGTTTCCCATGCCTGGGCTCATCCTGAAACGCAGCCATCACTATCCAGTTTTCCCTCTTGTGTAGGCAGACACCTGGGCTCCTCATTACTTTATGTCGGATTGACTGCCTATGTGATGGTGTGTGTGTGTGCGCGCGCGAACCCCCTCGTGGGTGTGTGTGTGTGTGTACGTGTATGTGTGTGTGTGTGTCAGTGTGTGTGCGCATGCACTCCTGCGTTTGCATGGAGACTTTTCCTGAGATCACTGGCACACAAACAGAGCCCTCTTGCTGTGTTTGTTCCTCCCTTTGGATCTCCTGGTCCTCCCTTGCAGAGAAGTGAGTGTGCCAGTGTTCATGGACTCCTGAGGTGCCAGGTTCCTTGAAGAGAGGTTCAGCAGGGAGCTTTGCTGTTCAGGATGACGGTTGTTCATCCCACTCTTGTATTTTGATGGATGAATCACAAGCACGTTGGGAGGCAGGGTACATTCGACTTTTCTGACGTTGAAGTCAGGCTTGGTTTTGTTTTGCTCTTGGAGGAACTTCCAGTGGTCTAAGGTGCTTTCCTGAGTGGCTCTTTCCACCAAGTGCTCCTCCAAGTCGGGTACCTGGAGGCAGGGTTCTCTCTGGAGCTCCCCTTGCGTTGCTCGCCTGTCTTTGTGTTCAGCACCAAGGGCTCCTGGTTCCCTGCCTATTGACACACTCTCACTGCATCTTTCCAGTTGACTCTTCTGGATGTAAAAGAGGACATAGGCCTGTTGACTCAGGACAGAAGCGATGCTACAGGCAGTGACCTCGGCGTCATCCATTTTATACCACTGGCCTCCTGGAGCTTTGACATAAGAGAGGTAATGTCCGTTGTGACAACTCCACCCAGCATGGACCAGCACAGCATAGAGGACATAGACAAGAGGTCCTGTGTTCTGCTGAGACATGTATGGCTGCATGTCAAGGCACTCAGGGTATTGCACGTTCTTGGCAAGTTTGTTGCCTGTGACATCGGAGAATCTCTTCAATACAAGGATGAGGACCTTGGCAGAAGTGTGTAGAGTGAACGTCTTGGAGGCAGGCGCCTTCTGGAGACAAAGACCACAATGATAGGCATTCTCTCCATTGAGTTCTTCGGGCTTCACCACCTGTTCCAAAGCTTGCTTCACACTCTGAGCTGCCTGGATATCCAGGGCAATGTCCAGGTAAGGGTCAAAGGTGTCCGAAACGCCCTGGCAGTGGAGACACTTGATTTGAGATCTCCAGCAGCCTCCAAATATCTGGTGGATGAGGGTGGTGTCCTCAGAGTCATGATCTACCTGCTTGTGCCCGGGAAGGCATGCCTTTCTCATGGCATCCACAATGAACATCAGAAATTCATGGGCATCTTCCTGCTTGCCTCGATGGAAGCCAGCAACCAATGCCTGTGAGGGCTGGATGACGTGGCCAGGACGGTGGAGGGCCCGTGTGATGTGAGCTTCCATCGTACACAGCATGCAGCACTTGTGATGATGACAAAGTTGAGAGTGCTCCCGGGACAGCATGTAGTTGGCAAGGGGTGGTGTGTATGTCAGGCACTGCAGGGAAGCATTCACATAGCAAGTATTTCCCATATTCTGGAGCCCAGCCCCCACCGCAGCAGGTCTCCTGCTACTGAGAGGAAGCTTCTCCCCAGGGGCAGGCTGTCTTGCCACAGGAGCCAAACCATCACAGAGGTCGACATGGGTCTCAGATGACAGTGGTGACTTCTCAGGTAGAGAAGTCCGCTGGATTTCAGCAAAAGCTGCATCTGGCCGAGAAGATGTGAGTTTTGAAAAGTGGTTGAACTGCCACTCACCTCCCAAGTGGAGTGAATAGGCCTCCATGTCGCCAGGAGCAAGGATCACAAGTTTTCTCTGCTGGGACCGCACGTTGCAGAAAGATGCTATCTCTTCCGAGAGAGTCTTCAAATGACACGCCATCTGGCCGCATCAGCCCTTATAGAACTCAACCCCGCCTACCTCGAACACCCCACCCACCCATCAGGTACGCGGTCCACCAATCCAATATCAGCACTCAGTTAAAGAATGAATCATAGGGTGTGTCCCCTTGTATTCCCCAGGGAGTTCACTTAAAACTCCTGGGGAATGCGTTAGTTTACTTAAAACAGTGGTGTTTACTTAAAACAGTAAACTTAAGTGGTAGTTTACTTAAAATGCGTTAGTTTACTTAAAACATGCAGAATCATGCCCATGTGAGTGTTTCTTTGTGTTTGTTTATATTTCTGGGTGTGTGTGTGTGTTTGAGCTGCGATGTGCTTCTAACTATGTGCTTTTGGCAGATACGACCATCCTTTCAGGCATTGAAGGACAGGAAGTCAGACCTGTACTTTCTGACTTGAGAATCATCAATGAAGTACAGTTAATAACACGGTGTATTTGTTTCCTTAATATCAAAGAATAGATCCATGCAGTCTAATAAGTATTCTAGCAGTAACCTTTCCATGTTCAGCCTATTGATTCTGTGTTCGAGTGAAATGACTTACCAGTGGGGACCAAGACATGTCTTTGCAGGAAATGCTCTTGTGGAAGCTGTATACCCAAATCATAAAGCATCAAGGGTTGGAAACATGCACTGAACCTAGACGAAATACTTAGTGCCCAAATTAGACTGTGAAAGACTTTCAGGAAATCATGCAATCACCGACATACCAATTGATGACATTCCCCGAATTTATGATTGCAAGTAAAGAGAAATACTCATGACATTCTATTTCCAGTGATTGAGGTCGTATGACCGCAATTTAAGAAATCATGAAATCAGAAAACTTGACTAATCACAATCTAATCCAACTAAAACCTTGGGTTCATTTAAGAAAGGATGAATATAAAAACAACATATCACGCAGCATGGGAGATAATATTTTAATACGTATGTGATAATAGATCAACATTTGAGAGAGATGAAATAAATAGTTGTAAATTTGAGAATAGCATATAACCAGAATTAAACACTGTAAATGCCTGGGTGATGGGAATGAGTCCCTGTCTCAGGAAGAAACATAGAGATTTAAAAGCAGGGCGTCTAAAAGAGATTTGCATACCATTGTTAATACTGGCAGTTGTTTTAGTAAGAAAGGGAAAAATAAACCATTTGTCTTAGGGATTCTTGCATGTATTTTTCATCGTCTGAGATGTTGCTTCCAATTCCAGTTAAGCATTGTGTGGTGGACTTGCAGTTACCACATTTGGTGGAAAATGTCATGCTGATGAAGGTAGACTTGTTTCCCAAACTAAGAGGGACAGAATTTGGGTGTTTCTTTGGGACTTTCGGCTTACTAGGAATAAAGATCCTGGCTCTAGGGATTTTCTTAAAATTTTTCAGATAATGAGAAAGAGAATAGAATTTGGGCCAGGCGCCAAGGCCTCGAGGTGTACAGAAGCATCCCCGGTCTCAGGGCCCATGAAATCAGGATGATTTTAGGGAGGATGGTGGAATGAGGAGAGTGTGACCTTTGGCCTCCTTTCTTTCCCTTTTCTTTTCATGGGTCAGGTGTGTTGAATCAGAAGGCTTCCCGGGCCCGATGAAATGAGTCCTGGGGGAGGAAAGAAGCGCTGCGTAGAGAGTTGCTCCACAGGGAGAAAGGAGCCACCATTTTCAGGAGAATGATCCCCAGAAGCATGAGCAGTCCAGATGCCGTGGCTTCACACAAGACGCTGGTGGGTGTTATGTGTGAAGCGGGGACCTGGGCGTCGGTGTTCTTTCATGCTCATGACTGATTTTCAGGTGAGCCCAATGGATCACCTGTCTGCCAGTCATGCTCATCACACTGTACTTTGCACACACGTCACACAGAGACACTGTTAATACGCGCATTTGTGTGCTTGAGCAGGGTTGCACCCACGATTCTGTGGTTGTATGGAGCCCTGAGTTATGCCCTGGACATCTTTCCTCTCGGGTTGGTCAACTTGGATCGCTGTACCGAACGAGAAACGGAGCCTGAAATCCAATCAGCGAATACACAAAAGGAAGGGGCCATTTCCCACAATCATTTCCACTGCAACACCACCTCGGATGAACAAGTCTCACTGCAGGTCAGGGACTGTGCTTCAGAGATGCACCTTTCGCAGCTGGACGATTGACCCGGAATCTCCCAGACGCCATTTTGATGCACACCAAATGCGATTTATTTCAGTGCTTGCTGATTTTATTGTAGTTGAATACACACACGCTCCTGTGTCTGATTTCCTTTATTATCAATACGACTTACTTCCAAATGACTCACATACCAGTGGGATGATTTTCTGCTTCAATTCATTGGAAATGGACACCATTCAATAGGCAAGTGTGTCTGTCTGTCTGTCTCCAGCATTCTGTGGGTTCCACCAAGGGCACAAGTCCTAGAGCACCTGACGTCCATTCAACAAGTAATGTAAAAACGGCGAGGCAGGTTCAAAAGAAGAACACCCTTCCTCTCTTCAAATGCGTTCCAGTTTCCGCTACTCAAGGTAGCGAGAAGGATCCACACAAGTCCCACGTTCGCAAAATTTCAACTTCTGGTGCTCACCAACAACTGACGAATGAAACACACCCCAAGAGAAAATAGTCAACCCCGTCCCCTGCAATAACCTCACGCGCAACCCTACACCGCAATATGTCATATTCAGAAATTCACACTGAATGACATCTACCGTGAACACAAACACACAGACAATCCCTCCACAGGTTCAGAAGACTCACGACTGCAAAACTCGATGTTTCCCATGTCTGGGCTCATCCTGAAACGCAGCCATCACTATCCAGTTTTCCCTCTTGTGTAGGCAGACACCTGGGCTCCTCATTACTTTATGTCGGATTGACTGCGTATGTGATGGTGTGTGTGTGTGCGCGCGCGAACCCCCTCGTGTGTGTGTGTGTGTGTGTACGTGTATGTGTGTGTGTGTGTCAGTGTGTGTGCGCATGCACTCCTGCGTTTGCATGGAGACTTTTCCTGAGATCACTGGCACACAAACAGAGCCCTCTTGCTGTGTTTGTTCCTCCCTTTGGATCTCCTGGTCCTCCCTTGCAGAGAAGTGAGTGTGCCAGTGTTCATGGACTCCTGAGGTGCCAGGTTCCTTGAAGAGAGGTTCAGCAGGGAGCTTTGCTGTTCAGGATGACGGTTGTTCATCCCACTCTTGTATTTTGATGGATGAATCACAAGCACGTTGGGAGGCAGGGTACATTCGACTTTTCTGACGTTGAAGTCAGGCTTGGTTTTGTTTTGCTCTTGGAGGAACTTCCAGTGGTCTAAGGTGCTTTCCTGAGTGGCTCTTTCCACCAAGTGCTCCTCCAAGTCGGGTACCTGGAGGCAGGGTTCTCTCTGGAGCTCCCCTTGCGTTGCTCGCCTGTCTTTGTGTTCAGCACCAAGGGCTCCTGGTTCCCTGCCTATTGACACACTCTCACTGCATCTTTCCAGTTGACTCTTCTGGATGTAAAAGAGGACATAGGCCTGTTGACTCAGGACAGAAGCGATGCTACAGGCAGTGACCTCGGCGTCATCCATTTTATACCACTGGCCTCCTGGAGCTTTGACATAAGAGAGGTAATGTCCGTTGTGACAACTCCACCCAGCATGGACCAGCACAGCATAGAGGACATAGACAAGAGGTCCTGTGTTCTGCTGAGACATGTATGGCTGCATGTCAAGGCACTCAGGGTATTGCACGTTCTTGGCAAGTTTGTTGCCTGTGACATCGGAGAATCTCTTCAATACAAGGATGAGGACCTTGGCAGAAGTGTGTAGAGTGAACGTCTTGGAGGCAGGCGCCTTCTGGAGACAAAGACCACAATGATAGGCATTCTCTCCAATGAGTTCTTCGGGCTTCACCACCTGTTCCAAAGCTTGCTTCACACTCTGAGCTGCCTGGATATCCAGGGCAATGTCCAGGTAAGGGTCAAAGGTGTCCGAAACGCCCTGGCAGTGGAGACACTTGATTTGAGATCTCCAGCAGCCTCCAAATATCTGGTGGATGAGGGTGGTGTCCTCAGAGTCATGATCTACCTGCTTGTGCCCGGGAAGGCATGCCTTTTTCATGGCATCCACAATGAACATCAGAAATTCATGGGCATCTTCCTGCTTGCCTCGATGGAAGCCAGCAACCAATGCCTGTGAGGGCTGGATGACGTGGCCAGGACGGTGGAGGGCCCGTGTGATGTGAGCTTCCATCGTACACAGCATGCAGCACTTGTGATGATGACAAAGTTGAGAGTGCTCCCGGGACAGCATGTAGTTGGCAAGGGGTGGTGTGTATGTCAGGCACTGCAGGGAAGCATTCACATAGCAAGTATTTCCCATATTCTGGAGCCCAGCCCCCACCGCAGCAGGTCTCCTGCTACTGAGAGGAAGCTTCTCCCCAGGGGCAGGCTGTCTTGCCACAGGAGCCAAACCATCACAGAGGTCGACATGGGTCTCAGATGACAGTGGTGACTTCTCAGGTAGAGAAGTCCGCTGGATTTCAGCAAAAGCTGCATCTGGCCGAGAAGATGTGAGTTTTGAAAAGTGGTTGAACTGCCACTCACCTCCCAAGTGGAGTGAATCGGCCTCCATGTCGCCAGGAGCAAGGATCACAAGCTTTCTCTGCTGGGACCGCACGTTGCAGAAAGATGCTATCTCTTCCGAGAGAGTCTTCAAATGACACGCCATCTGGCCGCCTCAGCCCTTATAGAACTCAACCCCGCCTGCCTCGAACACCCCACCCACCCATCAGGTACGCGGTCCACCAATCCAATATCAGCACTCAGTTAAAGAATGAATCATAGGGTGTGTCCCCTTGTATTCCCCAGGGAGTTCACTTAAAACTCCTGGGGAATGCGTTAGTTTACTTAAAACAGTGGTGTTTACTTAAAACAGTAAACTTAAGTGGTAGTTTACTTAAAATGCGTTAGTTTACTTAAAACATGCAGAATCATGCCCATGTGAGTGTTTCTTTGTGTTTGTTTATATTTCTGGGTGTGTGTGTGTTTGAGCTGCGATGTGCTTCTAACTATGTGCTTTTGGCAGATACGATCATCCTTTCAGGCATTGAAGGACAGGAAGTCAGACCTGTACTTTCTGACTTGAGAATCATCAATGAAGTACAGTTAATAACACGGTGTATTTGTTTCCTTAATATCAAAGAATAGATCCATGCAGTCTAATAAGTATTCTAGCAGTAACCTTTCATGTTCAGCCTATTGATTCCGTGTTCGAGTGAAATGACTTACCAGTGGGGACCAAGACATGTCTTTGCAGGAAATGCTCTTGTGGAAGCTATATACCCAAATCATAAAGCATCAAGGGTTGGAAACATGCACTGAACCTAGACGAAATACTTAGTGCCCAAATTAGACTGTGAAAGACTTTCAGGAAATCATGCAATCACCGACATACCAATTGATGACATTCCCCGAATTTATGATTGCAAGTAAAGAGAAATACTCATGACATTCTATTTCCAGTGATTGAGGTCGTATGACCGCAATTCAAGAAATCATGAAATCAGAAAACTTGACTAATCACAATCTAATCCAACTAAAACCTTGGGTTCATTTAAGAAAGGATGAATATAAAAACAACATATCACGCAGCATGGGAGATAATATTTTAATACGTATGTGATAATAGATCAACATTTGAGAGAGATGAAATAAATAGTTGTAAATTTGAGAATAGCATATAACCAGAATTAAACACTGTAAATGCCTGGGTGGTGGGAATGAGTCCCTGTCTCAGGAAGAAACATAGAGATTTAAAAGCAGGGCGTCTAGAAGAGATTTGCATACCATTGTTAATACTGGCAGTTGTTTCAGTAAGAAAGGGAAAAATAAACCATTTGTCTTAGGGATTCTTGCATGTATTTTTCATCGTCTGAGATGTTGCTTCCAATTCCAGTTAAGCATTGTGTGGTGGACTTGCAGTTACCACATTTGGTGGAAAATGTCATGCTGATGAAGGTAGACTTGTTTCCCAAACTAAGAGGGACAGAATTTGGGTGTTTCTTTGGGACTTTCGGCTTACTAGGAATAAAGATCCTGGCTCTAGGGATTTTCTTAAAATTTTTCGGATAATGAGAAAGAGAATAGAATTTGGGCCAGGCGCCAAGGCCTCGAGGTGTACAGAAGCATCCCCGGTCTCAGGGCCCATGAAATCAGGATGATTTCAGGGAGGATGGTGGAATGAGGAGAGTGTGACCTTTGGCCTCCTTTCTTTCCCTTTTCTTTTCATGGGTCAGGTGTGTTGAATCAGAAGGCTTCCCAGGCCCGATGAAATGAGTCCTGGGGGAGGAAAGAAGCGCTGCGTAGAGAGTTGCTCCACAGGGAGAAAGGAGCCACCATTTTCAGGAGAATGATCCCCAGAAGCATGAGCAGTCCAGATGCCGTGGCTTCACACAAGACGCTGGTGGGTGTTATGTCTGAGGCGGGGACCTGGGCGTCGGTGTTCTTTCATGCTCATAACTGATTTTCAGGTGAGCCCAATGGATCACCTGTCTGCCAGTCATGCTCATCACACTGTACTTTGCACACTCGTCACACAGAGACACTGTTAATACACGCATTTGTGTGCTTGAGCAGGGTTGCACCCAAGATTCTGTGGTTGTATGGAGCCCTGAGTTATGCCCTCGACACCTTTCCCCTCGGGTTGGTCAACTTGGATCGCTGTACCGAACGAGAAACAGAGCCTGAAATCCAATCAGCGAATACACAAAAGGAAGGGGCCATTTCCCACAGTCATTTCCACTGCAACACCACCTCGGATGAACAAGTCTCACTGCAGGTCAGGGACTGTGCTTCAGAGATGCACCTTTCGCAGCTGGACGATTGACCCGGAATCTCCCAGACGCCATTTTGATGCACACCAAATGCGATTTATTTCAGTGCTTACTGATTTTATTTTAGTTGAATACACACACGCTCCTGTGTTTGATTTCCTTTATTATCAATACGACTTACTTCCAAATGACTCACATACCAGTGGGATGATTTTCTGCTTCAATTCATTGGAAATGGACACCATTCAATAGGCAAGTGTGTCTGTCTGTCTGTCTCCAGCATTCTCTGGGTTCCACCAAGGGCACAAGTCCTAGGGCGCCTGACGTCCATTCAACAAGTAATGTAAAAACGGCGAGGCAGGTTCAAAAGAAGAACACCCTTCCTCTCTTCAAGTGCGTTCCAGTTTCCGCTACTCAAGGTAGCGAGAAGGATCCACACAAGTCCCACGTTCGCAAAATTTCAACTTCTGGTGCTCACCAACAACTGACGAATGAAACACACCCCAAGAGAAAATAGTCAACCCCGTCCCCTGCAATAACCTCACGCGCAACCCTACACCGCAATATGTCATATTCAGAAATTCACACTGAATGACATCTACCGTGAACACAAACACACAGACAATCCCTCCACAGGTTCAGAAGACTCACGACTGCAAAACTCGATGTTTCCCATGTCTGGGCTCATCCTGAAACGCAGCCATCACTATCCAGTTTTCCCTCTTGTGTAGACAGACACCTGGGCTCCTCATTACTTTATGTCGGATTGACTGCGTATGTGATGGTGTGTGTGTGTGCGCGCGCGAACCCCCTCGTGGGTGTGTGTGTGTGTGTACGTGTATGTGTGTGTGTGTGTCAGTGTGTGTGCGCATGCACTCCTGCGTTTGCATGGAGACTTTTCCTGAGATCACTGGCACACAAACAGAGCCCTCTTGCTGTGTTTGTTCCTCCCTTTGGATCTCCTGGTCCTCCCTTGCAGAGAAGTGAGTGTGCCAGTGTTCATGGACTCCTGAGGTGCCAGGTTCCTTGAAGAGAGGTTCAGCAGGGAGCTTTGCTGTTCAGGATGACGGTTGTTCATCCCACTCTTGTATTTTGATGGATGAATCACAAGCACGTTGGGAGGCAGGGTACATTCGACTTTTCTGACGTTGAAGTCAGGCTTGGTTTTGTTTTGCTCTTGGAGGAACTTCCAGTGGTCTAAGGTGCTTTCCTGAGTGGCTCTTTCCACCAAGTGCTCCTCCAAGTCGGGTACCTGGAGGCAGGGTTCTCTCTGGAGCTCCCCTTGCGTTGCTCGCCTGTCTTTGTGTTCAGCACCAAGGGCTCCTGGTTCCCTGCCTATTGACACACTCTCACTGCATCTTTCCAGTTGACTCTTCTGGATGTAAAAGAGGACATAGGCCTGTTGACTCAGGACAGAAGCGATGCTACAGGCAGTGACCTCGGCGTCATCCATTTTATACCACTGGCCTCCTGGAGCTTTGACATAAGAGAGGTAATGTCCGTTGTGACAACTCCACCCAGCATGGACCAGCACAGCATAGAGGACATAGACAAGAGGTCCTGTGTTCTGCTGAGACATGTATGGCTGCATGTCAAGGCACTCAGGGTATTGCACATTCTTGGCAAGTTTGTTGCCTGTGACATCGGAGAATCTCTTCAATACAAGGATGAGGACCTTGGCAGAAGTGTGTAGAGTGAACGTCTTGGAGGCAGGCGCCTTCTGGAGACAAAGACCACAATGATAGGCATTCTCTCCAATGAGTTCTTCGGGCTTCACCACCTGTTCCAAAGCTTGCTTCACACTCTGAGCTGCCTGGATATCCAGGGCAATGTCCAGGTAAGGGTCAAAGGTGTCCGAAACGCCCTGGCAGTGGAGACACTTGATTTGAGATCTCCAGCAGCCTCCAAATATCTGGTGGATGAGGGTGGTGTCCTCAGAGTCATGATCTACCTGCTTGTGCCCGGGAAGGCATGCCTTTTTCATGGCATCCACAATGAACATCAGAAATTCATGGGCATCTTCCTGCTTGCCTCGATGGAAGCCAGCAACCAATGCCTGTGAGGGCTGGATGACGTGGCCAGGACGGTGGAGGGCCCGTGTGATGTGAGCTTCCATCGTACACAGCATGCAGCACTTGTGATGATGACAAAGTTGAGAGTGCTCCCGGGACAGCATGTAGTTGGCAAGGGGTGGTGTGTATGTCAGGCACTGCAGGGAAGCATTCACATAGCAAGTATTTCCCATATTCTGGAGCCCAGCCCCCACCGCAGCAGGTCTCCTGCTACTGAGAGGAAGCTTCTCCCCAGGGGCAGGCTGTCTTGCCACAGGAGCCAAACCATCACAGAGGTCGACATGGGTCTCAGATGACAGTGGTGACTTCTCAGGTAGAGAAGTCCGCTGGATTTCAGCAAAAGCTGCATCTGGCCGAGAAGATGTGAGTTTTGAAAAGTGGTTGAACTGCCACTCACCTCCCAAGTGGAGTGAATCGGCCTCCATGTCGCCAGGAGCAAGGATCACAAGCTTTCTCTGCTGGGACCGCACGTTGCAGAAAGATGCTATCTCTTCCGAGAGAGTCTTCAAATGACACGCCATCTGGCCGCATCAGCCCTTATAGAACTCAACCCCGCCTACCTCGAACACCCCACCCACCCATCAGGTACGCGGTCCACCAATCCAATATCAGCACTCAGTTAAAGAATGAATCATAGGGTGTGTCCCCTTGTATTCCCCAGGGAGTTCACTTAAAACTCCTGGGGAATGCGTTAGTTTACTTAAAACAGTGGTGTTTACTTAAAACAGTAAACTTAAGTGGTAGTTTACTTAAAATGCGTTAGTTTACTTAAAACATGCAGAATCATGCCCATGTGAGTGTTTCTTTGTGTTTGTTTATATTTCTGGGTGTGTGTGTGTTTGAGCTGCGATGTGCTTCTAACTATGTGCTTTTGGCAGATACGATCATCCTTTCAGGCATTGAAGGACAGGAAGTCAGACCTGTCCTTTCTGACTTGAGAATCATCAATGAAGTACAGTTAATAACACGGTGTATTTGTTTCCTTAATATCAAAGAATAGATCCATGCAGTCTAATAAGTATTCTAGCAGTAACCTTTCCATGTTCAGCCTATTGATTCTGTGTTCGAGTGAAATGACTTACCAGTGGGGACCAAGACATGTCTTTGCAGGAAATGCTCTTGTGGAAGCTATATACCCAAATCATAAAGCATCAAGTGTTGGAAACATGCACTGAACCTAGACGAAATACTTAGTGCCCAAATTAGACTGTGAAAGACTTTCAGGAAATCATGCAATCACCGACATACCAATTGATGACATTCCCCGAATTTATGATTGCAAGTAAAGAGAAATACTCATGACATTCTATTTCCAGTGACTGAGGTCGTATGACCGCAATTTAAGAAATCATGAAATCAGAAAACTTGACTAATCACAATCTAATCCAACTAAAACCTTGGGTTCATTTAAGAAAGGATGAATATAAAAACAACATATCACGCAGCATGGGAGATAATATTTTAATACGTATGTGATAATAGATCAACATTTGAGAGAGATGAAATAAATAGTTGTAAATTTGAGAATAGCATATAACCAGAATTAAACACTGTAAATGCCTGGGTGATGGGAATGAGTCCCTGTCTCAGGAAGAAACATAGAGATTTAAAAGCAGGGCGTCTAGAAGAGATTTGCATACCATTGTTAATACTGGCAGTTGTTTCAGTAAGAAAGGGAAAAATAAACCATTTGTCTTAGGGATTCTTGCATGTATTTTTCATCGTCTGAGATGTTGCTTCCAATTCCAGTTAAGCATTGTGTGGTGGACTTGCAGTTACCACATTTGGTGGAAAATGTCATGCTGATGAAGGTAGACTTGTTTCCCAAACTAAGAGGGACAGAATTTGGGTGTTTCTTTGGGACTTTCGGCTTACTAGGAATAAAGATCCTGGCTCTAGGGATTTTCTTAAAATTTTTCAGATAATGAGAAAGAGAATAGAATTTGGGCCAGGCTCCAAGGCCTCGAGGTGTACAGAAGCATCCCCGGTCTCAGGGCCCATGAAATCAGGATGATTTTAGGGAGGATGGTGGAATGAGGAGAGTGTGACCTTTGGCCTCCTTTCTTTCCCTTTTCTTTTCATGGGTCAGGTGTGCTCTATCAGAAGGCTTCCCCTTTCTGTTGGACAGAGTTCTGGAAGAAGAAATGAGCGCTGCTGAGAAAGATGCTCTACAAGGAGGAAGGAGTCACCGTTTTCAGGAGCATGATCCCCAGAAGCCTGAGAAATCCAGATGCCGTGGCTTTACACAGGATGCTGGAGTTTCTTTCCTCTGGATCTGGGAACTTGGCATCAGTGTTCTGTAATGCCCATAACTGATTGAGGTGAGTCCACTTGATAACCTGTCTGTGTGTCGTGCTCATTACGCTGCAGTTCACACATGTGTCACACCGAAACACTCTGAATGAGCATATTTATGTGCTTGAACAGTGTTGCACCCAAGATTCTGTGATTCTACAGAGTCCTGAGTTCTGTCCTGGACATCTCTACTCTTGCGTAGGTCAGCTTTGATCACTATACCTAATGATAAATGTACAATTCAATCTAATCAGCAAATACACTAAAGGAAGAGGCCATTCTCCACAATTGTTTAACTCTGGTAGGTCAATTTTAATAACTGTGCCTAAGAAGAAATTGATCCGCGATGATTCCACATCAAAGAACCTGTTGATTTTTTGCCATTTGAATGAATTATGTTAACACTTAAATAGAGTTTAAAACCCCTGATTTCCCATGAAATCTAATCAGCCATGAAATCTAATCAGCAGATACACAAAAGGAAGGGGCCATTCTCCAAAATCGTTTCCACTGGAACACCACCACCAATAAACAAGTCTCATTGCAGGAAAGGGATCCTGCTTCCAAGATCCAGTTTGCACAGTTGGACGATTGACCCAGAATCTCCCCTAATGCCATTTTTTTACACCCCAAGTGAGATTTATTTCTGGGTTTTCTAATTTTATTTCAGCTGAATACACACACTCCTGTGTTTCAATTTCTTTCCAACACCTTTTAATAATGAAGTATCTTGCTGCTTCACCCCTTATATAACTAATGCCCACCCACCGGTTCCACTACATTTACCCACCAATTACCCAATTTAGCAATGAAATATCAGCAGTCAATTAAGTTTTGTGTCTTAGGTTGTATCCTTTTGCATTCCTCAGGGAATTTAATGGACACAGCTTAAATTGTGATTATAGAACAGTTGAATCAGATTTACTAATCAGTGTTATGGGCAAATATGATAGGAGTGGAAGTGGGTTAGGACAGTGGCTACACATTTGCCTTATTTCATGTAAAACAATGCCAGTTAACAATTGTGTACATATTAAACAGTTTGTGTCTGTGTGTGTATTTGTATCTTTGTGTCTGGATGTGAGTGTGTGTGTGTGTGTTGAGAAGTACTTCCAAGCATGTGCATCTGGGAGATAAGATCATTCTTTCCGCGATTGAAGGACAAGAAGTTGGAACTACACTTTCTGATTTGAGAATGTGCAGCAATGTTATGTAATCAACACAGCATATTCTGTCCTAATTAAAATGGAGAGATCAATGGAGTCAAATAGACATTCCAGAGATAACCTTCCCACTTTTGACCAATTGATTCTATATCATGTTGCAATGATCTGGCTGTGGGGACAAGACAAGTCTTTGCATGAAATGGTCTTGTGGAAGCAATATATGCAAATAATAAAGCATCAAAAGGGACTATTCCTTCGATTTGTAGAAATATTCACTTAAGTTTGATGAAATTCTCAATGCCCAAAATAGACTGTGGAACACTTTCAAGAAAACATGCTATAACCCAGAGATTAATTGATGACATCCACCGAAGTTATGACTGCAAGAAAAGAGAAATATTCATGGAATTTTATATCCAAGGGTTTCTTGTATATGACAGCATATTTTGAAAAGTCAAAATCAGAAAAATTTGACAAACAGAAGATATCTAAGCTAAAACCTTTTGTTCATTAAAGGAGCCATGAGAGGCAGTTCCAAGATGGTCGAATAGGAACAGATCCAGCCTCCAGCTCCCAGCGTGAGCAACACAGGAGACGGGTGATTTCTGCATTTCCAACTGAGGTACCGGGTTCATCTCACTGGGGCTTGTTGGTCAGTGGGGGCAGGACAGTGAATGCAGCACACAGAGCAACAACCAAAGCAGGGCGAGCCATCACCTCACCCAGGAAGTGCAAGGGGGAAGGGAATTCCCTTTCCTAGCCAAGGGAAACCGTGATAGACAACACCTGGAAAATTGGGTTACTCCCACCCTAACACTGTCCTTTATCAAGGGTCTCAGCAAACGTCACACCAGGAGATTATATCCCGCATCTGGCTTGGAGAGTCCCACGCCCACAGAGCCTCCCTCATTGCTAGCACAGTAGTCCAAGACCTAACTGCAAGGAGGCTGCAAGGCTGGGGGAGGGGCGCTCGCCATTGCTGAGGCTTGAGTAGGTAAACAAAGTGGTGGGGAAGCTCGAACTGGGTGGAGCCCACCACAGCTCAAAGAGGCCTGCCTGCCTCTGTAGACTCCACTTCTGGGGAGAGGGCATAGCCAAACAATAGGCAGCAGAAACCTCTGCAGATTTAAATGTCCCTGTCTGACAGCTTTGAAGAGAGTAGTGGTTCTCCCAGCATGCAGTTTGAGATCTGAGAACAGACAGACTGCCTGCTCAAGTGGGTCCCTGACCCTGGAGTAGCCTAAATGGGAGACACCCCCACTAGGGTCAGATTGACCCCTCACACCTCACAAAACCGGGTACCCCTCTGAGATGAAGCTTCCAGAGGATAATCAGGCAGAAACATTCGCTGTTCAGCAATATTCACTCTTCTGTAGCCTCCACTGCTGCCACCCAGGCAAACAGGGTCTGGAGTGGACCTTGAGCAAACTCCAACAGACCTGCAGCTGAGGGTCATGACTATTAGAAAGAAAGCTAACAAACAAACAGAAAGGACATCCACACCAAAACCCCATCTGTACATCAACATCATCAAAGACAAAAGGTAGATAAAATCACAAAGATGGGGAAAAAGAAGTGCAGAAGAACTGAAAATTCTAAAAATCTGAGCACCACTCCGCCTCCAAAGGAATGCAGCTCCTCTCCAGCAATGGAACAAAGCTGAACAGAGAATGACTTTGACGAGTTGAGAGAAGAAGGCTTCAGACGATCAAACTTCTCCGAGCTAAAGGAGGAAGTTCGAACCCATAACAAAGAAGCTAAAAACCTTGAAAAAATATTTCCTGAATGGCTAACTAGAATAACCAATGTAAAGAAGTCCTTAAATGACCTGAGAGAGCTGAAAACCATGACACAAGAACTACATGACAAATGCGCAAGCTTCAATAACCGACTCGGTCAACTGGAAGAAAGTGCGTCAGTGATTGAAGATCAAATAAATAAAATGAAGTGAGAAGAGAACTTTAGAGAAGAAAGAGTAAAAAGAAATGGACAAAGCCTCCAAGAAATATGGGACTATGGGAAAAGGCACAATCTACGTCTGATTTGTGTACCTGAAAGTGAGGGGGAGAATTGAACCAAGTTGGAAAACATCTGCAGGATATTATCCAGGAGAACTCCCCCAACCTAGCAAGGCAGGCCGAAATTCAAATTCAGGAAATACAGAGAATGCCACAAAGATACTCCTCTAGAAGAGCAACTCCAAGACATATAATTGTCAGATTCACCAAAGTTGAAATGAAGGAAAAAATGTTAAGGGCAGCCAGAAAGAAAGGTCGGGTTACCCACAAAGGGAAGCCCATGAGACTAACAGTAGATCTCTCGGCAGAAACTCTACAAGCCAGAAGGGAGGCGTGGGGCAATATTCAACATTCTTAAAGAAAAGAATTTTCAACCCAGAATTTCATATCGAGCCAAATTAAGTTTCATAAGTGAGGGAGAAATAAAATCCTTACAGACAAGCAAACGCTGAGAGATTTTGTCACCACCAGGCCTGCCTTACAAGAGCTCCTGAAGGAAGCACTAAACATGGAAATGAACAACTGGTACCGGCCACTGCAAAAACATGCCAAAATGTAAAGACCATCGATGCTAGGAAGAAACCGCATCAACTAATGAGCAAAATAACCAGCTAACATCATAATGACAGGATCAAGTTCACATGTAACAATATTAACCTAAATGTAAATGGGCTAAATATTCCAATTAAAAGACACAGACTGGCAAGTTGGATATAGAGTCAGGAGCTCTTGTAGGGCAGGCCTGGTGGTGACAAGACCCATCAGTTTGCTGTATTCAGGAGACCCATCTCATATGCAGAGACACACATAGGCTCAAAATAAAGGGATGGAGGAAGATCTACCAAGGAAATGGAAAACAAAAAACGGCAGGGGTTGCAATCCTAGTCGCTGGTAAAGCAGAGTTTAAACCAACAAAGATCAAAAGAGACAAAGAAGGCCCTTACATAATCGTAAAAGGATCAATTCAACAAGAAGAGCTAACTATCCAAAATATATATGCACCCAATTCAGGAGCACCCAGATGCATAAAGCAAGTCCTTAGAGACTTACAAAGAGACTTAGACTCCCACACAATGATAATGGGAGACTTTAATACCCCACTGTCAACATTAGACAGATCAACGAGACAGAAAGTTAAGAATAAACAGGAATTGAACCCAACTCTGCACCAAGCAGACCTAATAGACATCTACAGAACTCTCCACCCCAAACCAACAAAATATACATTCTTCTCAGCACCACATCACACTTATTCCAAAATTGACCACATAGTTGGAAGTAAAGCACTCCTCAGGAAATATAAAAGAATAGAAATTATAACAAACTGTCTCTCAGACCACAGTGCAATCAAACAAAGAACTCAGGATTAAGAAACTCAATCAAAACTTCTCAACTAAATGGAAACTAAACAACCTGCTCCTGAATGACTACTGGTTACATAACGAAATGAAGGCAGAAATAAAGATGTTCTTTGAAACCAATGAGAACAAAGATACGTCATACCAGAATCTCTGGACACATTTAAAGCAGTGTGTAGAGGGAAATTTATAGCAATAAATGCCCACAAGAGAAAGCAGGAAAGATCTAAAATTGACATCCTAATATCACAACTAAAAGAACTAGAGAAGCAAGAGCAAATACATTCAAAAGCTAGCAGGAGGCAATAAATAACTAAGATCAGAGCGGAACTCAAGGAGACAGAAACACAAAAAACCCTCCAAAAAATCAATGAATCCAGAAGCTGGTTTTTTAAAAAGATTAACAAAATTGATAGCTAGCAAGACTAATAAAGAAGAAAAAAAGAGAAGAATCAAATAGATGCAATAAAAAAAATGATAAATGGGATATCACCACTGACCCCACAGAAATACAAACTACCATCAGAGAATACTAAAAACACCTCTACATAAATAAGCTAGAAAACCGAGAATAAATGGATAAATTGCTGGACACATACATTCTCCAAAGACTAAACCAGGAAGAAGTTGAATCCCTGAATAGACCAATAACAGGCTCTGAAATGGAGGAAATAATTAATAGCCTACCAACCAAAAAAGTCCAGGACCAGAAAGATTCATAGCCGAATTCTACCAGAGGTACAAGGAGGAGCCGGTACCATTCCTTCTGAAACTATTCCAATCAATAGAAAAAGAGGGGATCCTCCTTAACTCATTTTACAAGGCCAACATCATCCTGATATCAAAGCCTGGCAGAGACACAACAACAAAAAAGAGAATTTTAGACCAATATCCCTGATGAACATCCATGCAAAAATCCTCAATAAAATACTGGTAAACCAAATCCACAGCACTTCAAAAAGCTTATCCACCATGATCAAGTAGGCTTCATCCCTGGGATGCAAGACTGGTTCAACATACACAAATCAATAAACGTAATCCAGCATATAAACAGAACCAAAGACAAAAACCACATGATTATCTCAATAGATGCAGAAAAGGCCTTTGACAAAATTCAACAGCTCTTCATGCTAAAAATTTAATAAATTCGGAATTGATGGAACATATCTCCAAATAATAAGAGCTATTTATGACAAACCCACAGCCAATATCATATTGAATAGGCAAAAACTGGAAGCATTCCCCTTGAAAGCTAGCATAAGACAGGGATGCCCTCTTTCACCACTCCTATTCAACATAGTGTTGAACTTCTGGCCAGGGCAACCAGGCAAGAGAAAGAAATAAAGGGTATTCAATTAGGAAAAGA
Organism: Macaca nemestrina; assembly: GCF_043159975.1. NCBI lineage: Eukaryota > Metazoa > Chordata > Mammalia > Primates > Cercopithecidae > Macaca > Macaca nemestrina. The sequence continues at coordinate 179,055 of NW_027257887.1, forward strand.
GGAAGTCAAATTGTCCCTGTTTGCAGATGACATGATTGTATATTTAGAAAACCTCATCATCTCAGCCCCAAATCTCCTTAAGCTGATAAGCAACTTCAGCAAAGTCTCAGGATACAAAATCAATTTGCAAAAATCACAAGCATTCTTATACACCAATGACAGACAAACAGAGAACCAAATCATAAGTGAACTCCCATTCACAATTGCTTCAAAGAGAATAAAATATCTAGGAATCCAACTTACAAGGGATGTGAAGGACCTCTTCAAGGAGAACTACAAACCACTGCTCAATGAAATAAAAGAGGACAGAAACAAATGGGAGAACATTCCATACATTCCATGCTCATGGATAGGAAGAATCAATATAGTGAAAATGGCCATACTGTGCAAGGTAATTTATAGATTCAATGCCATCCCCATTAAGCTACCAGTGACTTTCTTCACAGAATTGGAAAAAACTACTTTAAAGTTCATATGGAACCAAAAAAGAGCCCGCATTGCCAAGACAATCCTAAGTCAAAAGAACAAAGCTGGAGTCATCACGCTACCTGACTTCAAACTATACTACAAGGCTAGAGTAACCAAAACAGCATGGTACTAGTACCAAAACAGAGCTATAGACCAATGGAACAGAACAGAGCCCTCAGAAATAATACCACACATCTACAACCATCTGATCTTTGACAAACCTGACAAAAACAAGAAATGGAGAAAGGATTCCCTATTTAATAAATGCTGCTGGGAAAAGTGGCTAGCCATAAGTAGAAAGCTGAAACTGTATCCTTTCCTTACATGTTATACAAAAATTAATTCAAGATGGATTAGAGACTTAAATGTTAGACCTAAAACCATAAAAACCCTAGAAGAAAACCTAGGCGATACCATTCAGGGCACAAGCGTGGGCAAGGACTTCATGTCTAAAACAACAAAAGCAATGGCAACAGAAGCCAAAATTGACAAATGGGATCTAATTAAACTAAAGAGCTTCTGCACAGCAGAAGAAACTACCATCAGAATAAACAGGCAACCTACAGAATGGGAGAAAATTTTTGCAATCTACTCATCTGACAAAGGGCTAATATCCAGAACCTACAAAGAACTCAAAGAAATTTACTAGAAAAAAAAAAAACAATCCCATCAAAAAGTGGGCAAAGGATATGAACAGCCACTTCTCAAAAGAAGACATTTATGTAGTCAACAGACACATGAAAAAATGCTCATCCTCACTAGCCATCAAAGAAATGCAAATCAAGACCACAATGAGATACTGTCTCACACCAGTTAGAATGGTGATCATTAAAAAGTCAGGAAACAACAGGTGCTGGAGAGGATGTGGAGAAATAGGAACACTTTTACACTGTTGGTGGGACTGTAAACTAGTTCAACCATTGTGGAAAACAGCATGGTGATTCCTTAAGGATCTAGAACTAGAAATACCATTTGACCCAGACATCCCATTACTGGCTATATCCCCAAAGGATTATAAATCAAGCTGCTATAAAGACACATGCACACATATGTTTATTGCATCACTATTCACAACAGTAAAGACTTGGAACCAACCCAAAGGTTCATCAATGATAGACTGGATTAAGACAATGTGGCACATATACACCATGGAATACTATGCAGCCATAAAAGAGGATGAGTTCATGTCCTTTGTAGGGACATGGATGCAGCTGGAAACCATCATTCTCAGCAAACTACTGCAAGAACAGAAAACCAAACACCACATGTTCTCACTCATGGATGGGAAATGAACAATGAGAACACCTGGACACAGGAACGGGAATATCACACACCAGGGCCTGTTGTGGGGTTGGGGGAGGAGGGAAGGATAGCATTACGAGATACACCTAATGTATATGACGAGTTAATGGGTGCAGCACACCAACATGGCACATGTATGCATATGTAACAAACCTGCACTTTGTGCATATATTCCCTAGAATATAAACTATAATAAAATAAAATAATAAAATAAAAAAGGGACGATGAAAATAAATGAAACGTAACACACAGCGTGTGAGATAATGTTTTAATACATATCTAAAAATGCCTTAAAATTCAATAGAAATAAAATAAAATCTTCTAAAACTTGACAAAAGGAAACAACAAAAATTACAGACTGGAAAAGCCTGGCTGACTGGAGTGATGTCCTGTCTCAAGAAAGAACAAACAAACACACAAACAAACAAAGAATTCTGAAAGCAGAGAATCAAACAGATATTTGTACACCGTTCTTTCTTCTTCCTACTGGCACTCTTCATAGTAGGAAAAGGCAAAAACAACCCAAATGTGTCACGAATTGCTTCATCAGTTTTTTAGGATCTGAAATACTGCCTCAATTTTCAGTTACTCATTGTGGGGTGGACCTGCAGTTACCACATTTGGTCCAAAATTTTATGCTGATGAAGGTAGACCTGTCCTGCATTTTCAGAGGGACAGAATTCTGGTGTTTCTCCAGGTTCCTTGGCTTACCAGGAATGAAGATCCGGGAAGAATGTATGTGTTTATGTATGTATGTATGTACATAATTATTTCCTGTTTTTAAATTGAAAAAATATGGGATACATGTGCAGAACGTACAGGTTTGTTATATAGGTATCCTTTGCCATGGTGGTTTGTTGCACCTATTGACTCATCCTCTAAGTTCTCTTCCCTCACCCCCAGTCCCCAGCGGGCCGTGTTGTGTGTTGCTCCCCTCACTGTGTCCTTGTTTTCTCAATGTTCAACTTTCACTTATTAGTGAAAACATGCGGTGTTTGATTTTTTTGTTACTGTGTTAGTTTGCTCAGTATGATGGCTTCATCCATGTGTCTGCAAAAGACATGATCTCATTCCTTTTTATGACTGCATAGTATTTTATGGTGTAAATGTACCACATTTTCTTTATCCAGTCTAGCACTTAAGGGCATTTGGGTTGGTTTCATGTCTTTGCTATTGTATATAGTGCTGCAAAAACTTACATGTGCATGTGTCTTTATAGTGGAATGATTTATATTCCTTTGGGTATATAGCCAGTAATGGGATTACTGGGTCAAATGGTGTTTCTGGTTCTAGATCCTTGAGGAATCACCATACTGTCTTCCACAATGGTTGAACTAATTTACAGTTTCCCCAACAGTGTAAAAGCGTTCCTCTTTCTTCTCAGCTTCACCAGCATCTATTGTTTCTTAACTTTTTAGTAATCACCATTCTGATGGGTGTGAGATGGTATCTCATTGTAGTTTTGATTTTCACTTCTCTGATGATCAGTATTGTTGAGCTTTTAAAAAATATATTTGTTGGTTAGATAAATGTCTTCTTTTGATAAGTTTCTGTTCATATCCTTTGCTCACTTTGGATGGGGTTGTTTGTTTTTTTGCTTGTAAATATGTTTAAGTTCCTTGTCAATTTTTGTTATTAGACCTTTGTCAGATGGGTAGGTTGCAATAATTTTCTCCCATCCTGTAGGTTGATTGCTCATGCTGATGATAGTTTCTTTGCTGTGCAGAAGGTCTTTAGTTCAATTAGATCCGAGTTGTCAATTTTGGCTTTTGTTGCAATTGCTTTTGACATTTTTGTCATGAAGTCTTTGTCCTTGCCTGTGTCCTGAATGGTATTGCCTAGGTTTTCTTCTAGGGTTTTTATGGTTTTGGATTTTACATTTAAGTCTTTAATCCATCTTGAGTTAATTATTGTATAAGGTGTAAGGAAGGGGTCAAGTTTTGGTTTTCTGTATATGGCAAGCCAGTTTTCCCAGCATCATTTACTGAATAGGAGATCCCTTCTCCCTTGCTTGTTTTTGTCAAGTTTGTCAAAGATCAGGTGGACATAGATGTGTGGTGTTATTTCTGAGGTCTTTATTCTACTCCATTGGTCTATATGTCTGTTTTGGCAGCAGTAGCCTGCTGTTTTGGTACCGTAGCCTTTTAGTACAGTTTGAAGTTAGCATAATGCCTCCAGCTTTGTTATTTTTGTTTATCATTGTCTTAGCTATATAGGGTATTCTTTGATTCCATATGACATTTAAAATAGTTCTTTCTAATTCTGTGAAAAATGTCAACGGTATTTTGATGGGTATAGCATTGAATCTATAATGTTTGGGCAGTATGGCCATTTTCACAATATTGATTCTTCCTATTCATGAGGATGGAATGTTTTCCAATTAAATCTGTGTCCTCTCTTATTACCTTGAGCAGTGGTTTGCAGTTGTCCTTGAAGAGGTCCTTCACATCCCTTGTACTCCTAGTTGTATTCCTAGGTATTTTACTCTCTTTGTAGCAATTGTGAATGGGAGTTCATTCTTGATTTGGCTCTCTGCTTGAGTATTGTTGGTGTAATGGAATGCTTGTGATTTTTGCACAATGATTTTGTATCTTGAGACCTTGGTGAAGTTGCTTATCAGTTCAAGAAGTCTTTCAGTTGAGATGATGGGGTTTTCTAAATATGAAGTCATGTAATCTGCAAACAGAGGCAAGTTGACTTTCTCTCTTCCTATTTGAATACCCTTTATTTCTTTCTATTGCCTGATTGCCCTGGCGAGAACTTCCAACACTATGTTGAATAGAAGTGGTTACAGAGGGCTTCCTTGTCTTGTACCAGTTTTCAAATGGAATGCTTCCAGCTTTTGCCTATTCTTTATGATATTGGCTGTATGAAATAGCTCTTATTATTTTAAGGTATGTTCCATCAATACCTAGTTTATTGAGAGTTTTTAACAGGAAGGGATGTTGAATTTTATCAGAGGCATTTTTGCATGTATCAAAATAATTGTCTGGTGTTTGCCTTTGGTTCTGTTTATGTGATCAATAACATTTAATGATTTGTGTATGTTGAATCAGCCTTTCATCCCAAAGATACAGCCCACTTGAACATGGTGGATAAGCTTTTTGATGTGCTGCTGGATTCGGTTTGCCAGTATTTTATTGAGAATTTTTGCATCGATGTTCATCAGGGATAATGGCCTGAATCGAGCAGGGGTGTGTGTGTGTGTGTGTGTGTGTGTTTACCTCGGTTTGCCAGTAGGTTGATGTGTGTGTGTGACGTGTGTGTGTGTGTGTGAATGTGTGATAGAGAGCCAAATTAGGGCAGAGGAGGCTCCCCGGCCTGCCATGACATTGAATGTTCTGAATTCAAGATGCTCCAATGGACTGTGTCAGTTGGCCTTCAGCCAGGAGGTGGTGCTTGAAAAAGACTGGCAGCTGTGGTGGTAGTGGTGAGATTTGGACTTGCCTTATGTTACCCATGGGAGGTACTCTGGTGTCTCAGGGAACGGGTAGAGCCAAAGGGCTTCTAAAAGTTTCTTCTGTTATTTGTGTTAATCTACCAGGGTAGGTGGTTGAGCAAAACCAGGTGGGAACTAGGTCAGGTAAAGTGATGCTCTGGCTCTCTACATGTGAGACAAGCAGTGGCTCCAGTGGGAATTGGAAGGCAGTTCTTGGGCCACTGGGGTAATTTTCCAGAGAGAAGTGAAGCTGCCTCTGCCTCTGTACAAGGAGAGTCCATATGAAGAATGGGGAGTAGCAGCTTGGCAGTAAGCCCCATCCAGCTCCCACACCCTTGGCAAGGCAGGTCTCACACCCACAGTGTTCCACTGGGAGTAGCTAGCTAAGTTTCAAGAAGTCTGAACTCAGAGCTCAAAACTGACCCATACCATAAGCCTCTCCTATTGAGACAGCAACTGCAGCTTTCAGGCCACATCCCTCCTGATCCACCTGCAGAGCAGGGACATCCAGCTCCTGTGCTTGCTGCTGCATCACACGTCCCACTCACCTCTCAGTTCTGGCCTGGGGAGTTTGTCCCCTCACAAGATTATATCAAACATTTCAGTTGGAAGGTTCTCTCAACCTGTGACCACCATTTGAGTTAGCTGGCAGACTTCTGGGAGGTCCTCTCTGAGGTAGAATCGGAAATGGCTTCCCTCCATCCTGCCAGAAACTGGGAACGTGCTGGAGACTCAAAGCACATCCCAATGCCACTCCTCATATACTCATCACCCTTCACTAAATCAACTCCAGCTCTGAGTAGGATTAAGGCCTTCCCCTATGGCCTAGATTGATAGGTTTCCCAATGGAAGTGTATATCTTACAGTCAGTTTATCCCCCTCTCACACCCTGGAAACTCAAAATTTTCTGCCTAGCTTATGGCGTAACCTGCATCCTGCTGCTTCTTTCAAATGGTCTGTGGCTTATTTCAATTTTCCTATTAAGTTCCTCTGTTGCTTCTTGAAAGAAAGTTCAGTGTGAATCTCTACACACCACTTTGTCTTTCCAAGTGCAAGAGGCAGGCTAACAATGCCTTCAATCCACCATCTTGGAAAACAAAAATAACAGTTTTCTCATTTTTAAAGGTTTTGTTAAGATCTGTTAATGACTCACAAAGAAATAGTATTGGGTATATTTGAAATTAGTATTTATTCATTTATGTTGATAAGTGAAAATACAAGATGGTGATCAAGATGGAAGTACTTAATATGTATATTTCAATATTCTTAGATGCAAAGAACTTCACTTTTGATGTATTTTTATTTTACATCAGTTTCATTTCAACTTAGGTTTAAGGGGTTCTTGATAATCTGACATGATAAGTGGTGTTGGAATTGGCACTAAAATCCACCATGCTCTACAGCACTTCATCCTTCTTCGGCAGGCACCAATTTGATCTTCTACTACTTTGCAGACATCTCTTCTGCAAACACCAGACAAATTGAGACAATGACCTTCAGCAGCACCCAAACCACCTCTTACTGCAGGAAAGAAGATCCAGTGAGATCTACATAGTCCACAAATGGAATGTAAATCCATAAACACTCTTAAGTAAGAGAATAAATTTAGTATGAGCATTTTTACGTGGGAGCTTTTGAAATGGTTGCTGCTCATATGTCAGAGACACGTGCAGATTAAGAAAGGTAGTAGTTCCAATCCTGGTTTGGCACAACAGTCACGGTATTTTCAGTGGGGGAAAAGAGCTGTGGGAGGGGATGGTACATCTTCATCTTTTCCTCTGCGTTTTCTCTCAGAAATGGCTGTTGCTTACCGCAGGGCAAAAATGCCAGTGTCTTCTGCCAGAGTGGGTTACTGAGGGCCATGGTGGTTCCACCTTGTGGCTGATACTGATAGTCCCTTTCTGCTTTTTTTCGTTCCTAGCCAAAAAAGATATTTCTGCAGTCTCAGGTATGCTGATTTCAGCAGTTGTTTTTTTCTATATGGCTATTTTTTTTTTCTTTCACTCTCTCTCTCTCTTTTTTTTTTCTTTTTTTTTTTTTTTTTTTTTTTTTGGCTTCACTGTGTTGCCGTAGCTTCTTAAGTGGTCCCTTGAACCCTCCCAGTGCTATTTTGGTTTGTACTTAGCTATCTATATATTTTTTCTTGGGGGAAGTATAGAGTTAAAGACTGGTGTATCCTGCTCTTGCTCCCCCAAGTGATTTCATTCCCCCAAGCTAATATTTCAGGCTTTCAATTTATCCGTGCTTTCATCTGTCCAAACGTAAGTGGAAATTACTTTTTCTCTCCACATTTAGATTTGCTCTATCTACTTTAATTGCTAATAGTGTCTTAGTCATAGGATAGATTAGTTAGAAAAAGAGTATATTTTTGACATTATAAATGATCCTTTCAATTTGTGTCTAAAAGTGGAAAATATTAGAAAGCTTAACATTTATTATTGTGTCCAGACCAGTATTTCCTCCAGATGACCTTTATTACAACAAAGATAATTTAATGAAGATCTCTCTAATGGTAAAGCTGACGGCTTTGTGCTATTATAATATCCTTAAAATAAAGTGACAGTCTAGTGGAAAGACCAACTAAAGCAAGGGTTAGGAAAAAATCAGTTATTACCTTCATTTTGGTCTCACTCTGCATTAATAGTTTTCATTGTGTCAAAGATTTATTATTCATTAAGCAAATGTTCATTTAATAGTAAATGGATCCTATTAAAGATGATTTTTAAAATGATAATCACATTACTTTTATTCACATCTGTCTACTGATGCCATTCACAGATGAGAATGGTATAACGTTATTTTATTTTTTTCATTTTGCCACATCTTTATTTACTTAGGTTTATGCTGTATCAAACAATGTATGTGTGGGAGTAATGGGTGATTCAGGAATGCATGAGGGGGAGGTTTAAGCTCTTTAACTTCGAACAATTAAAATTAGCAACATAATATTGAAATACATGCATAACACTCAAGTGGTACTTTCAAAATAGTGTATATTTCCTCTGTTTATTTGTAGCTTTTAAACCCAGCTAGAAGTATTCTATTTCTTTTAGGCACCATAAGTCTGAAAGTCTGTAGTGAAAGCTACAAGTAGTAAACGATGCTAATTCATGTGCTCCCACCTGTGGAAGAATTGAATGTCTTAGATAAAAAAAAGATGGTGCAATTGGTGTACCAAGTATCTTAGAATATAATTTGGTGGTGGTTTTTCTGTTTCTGTAGCAGAGTAACATATATAATATATCCAAGTCATCAAGTTATTTAAATATGCCTTTAAACAGGGAGAACTGAAAATAATACTGTGAATCCTGGTAAGCATTTAAAAATAATGAGGAGAATATTGCCTTTACAAAGTCAAAATTTGTCTGAATACAACCCATATAGCAACTTCATAGCAAAACATTCCTTCAATCCTATTAAAGTCAGAAGGAAAAGAAGAATGTCCACTGTCAATGCTGTATTAATATAGTTCTAAAAGTTTTGAACAATGAAACATATTGTAAGAAGAGAAGTCAGAGGAGACTTGAGCCCATTGTTTTTCCTCTCCTTCTATACCTCCCAAAATACCATTGGAATGTTGTAACATTTTGAAGAATCTGTAGTAGTGTCCCAAATCATAGAATACTATGAATGCATCTGAATCTGAGATATCCCCAAAAGATACAAAATAGGTGTGACTAGAATGAAAGAAAGATTTAGGCTTTTGGCCATGACTGCAAGTGAGCTGCTCTCAAGTGACTGCTGCTATAGAACAAATATATAGTAGAGGATCTCTTTGAAACATTTCTATCCCTGAAAATGGTTAGGCAAGTTCTTAAAATATCTCCTCTTGCAAACACAAAAATAGTCTGTGAACTGGAGCTTGAGCAGTGGGCACTTTGTACTGGATAACTGATGGAGGGGGGTGAGGGTTTCCCAGATCTTCTGGGAAGATCTGCTATGATCAGTAATGCTAATGATGGTACTACTGACTCTTGGGCCATCAGAAATTCCAGTTTGTTAATGCTGAAACTTCTATATTGAGTTAAAGCATTGAGTCAGCTTCACAGAGGAAGTCTGGATAATAGCATTCTCATTTCAGACCATAAAATGATGTCAGGTTAAGGATGAACAATGAGTTCAGTACTAAAAATGATCAGGTAAGCAAGACACCAGGAATAAAAGTTAATGAAATGAATAGCATATGTAGACCCTTTAAAACTAAATATATTGGAATCATCAATGTGGAGAAATAATTAAGCAGGTGTGTATCAATTGTTTAAAGAAACAATCTACTATTACAAAGATGTAAAAACAATAGTAAAACAATATAGATGATGGAAAAAATGGGCAGGTCTGGCTGGGCATGGTGGCTCATGCCTGTAATCCTAGCACTGTGGGAGGCCAAGATGGGTGGATCACGAGGTCAGGAGTTCAAGACCAGAATGCCCAAGATGGTGAAACCTTGTCTCTACTAAAAAATATATATATAAAAATTAGCCGAGCATGGTGGCGGGTGCCTGTAGTCCCAGCTACTCAGGAGGCTGAGATAGAAGAATCTCTTGAACCCGGGAGGTGGAGGTTGCAGTGAGCCAAGATCACACCACTGCACTCCAGCCTGGGCAACAGAGCGAGAATCCATCTCCAAAAAAAAAAAAAAAAAAAAAAAAAGGCAGGTCTGAAACAAAAAAATAATTTAAAAATAATGCAGGTTATTAATGATATATTAGACACAGGTAAGAGGATAACTAGTGAAGAAAAAAATGTTTACATGATATACCCAGAATGTAGCATGGAAACAGAAGGTCTAACATTTATTTAATTCAAATATGGGGGGAGAGAAGTGTAAAAGGATTCACCATTTCAAGAGATTCTCAGAAAGAAATTAAGAAACGGTATAAACCCATTGATTCAAAGAATATATTTCTAACAGATGATATAAAAATCAACTCACTTTAGTTAAATTATAAAACATTAAAACCAAACACCAGACCATACAAACATTGAAAAAAGGATAATTTATAATGAAATAATATTTATCTGATTATTAAAGAAAGAAAGAAAGAAAGAAAGAAAAAAGCATTAGTGAGGGAGGTCGAGTGAGAGTGAGTGTGTTTGGGCCCCTACTGATGATGCTAAACTATCACAAGCCCACACTCAGCCTTTCAACATTTGCTGGAGATTCACTTGTTCACTCATTCACTAAAAATGAGTAAACTAGTATCAACAAATGTCGAGAGAAAATAACTGTTAATATAGAATTGGGTACTCAGTAATGCTGTCTTTCAAGATCAAAAATAACAATATGAAATTGACAGATAAAAATTAAAATTGTTCACTACCAAAAGATCTGCAGCAAATAAAATTTCAAAGGCTACATATCAGAAAGAAAGAACTTAACCCAAAAGCTGATATTAGAGTCAACTTGGAATTCCATAAATATCACTAAACTGATGATAATAGTAACACTTTCTGACATGTGGGGATTCTGAAAAGAAGTGAACTTTTACTTTTGTTTAGAATTTAGAAAGTTGTAGAAAAATGCTCTTGCCCTGACAAAGAGAATAAGCTGGATAATCTATAGATCATAGATTTCATTTTGAAACACAGAACTGAGGTCTCAAAAAAAGCTAATTATTTTAAATTCAGAGTGATGAAGCCCTGCTGAAAAAAGAACGGATCCACAGATGCTTTGTGCCTAGCTGAGTTGCAGCAGCAGAAGCAGGAGGAAGCTGCCCTTGATGGAGATAAAAAGGAAACAAGTGAATCTCCAGCAAATGTTGAAAGGCTGAGTGTGGGCTTGTGATAGTTTAGCATCATCAGTAGGGGCCCAAACACACTCACTCTCACTCACTTTCCCTCACTAATGCTTCTTTCTTTCTTTCTTTCTTTCTTTCTTTCTTTCTTTCTTTCTTTCTTTCTTTCTTTCTTTCTTTCTTTCTTTCTTTCTTTCTCCTTCTCCTTCCTTCCTTCCTTCCTTCCTTCCTTCCTTCCTTCCTTCCTTCCTTCCTTCCTCCCTTCCTCCTTCCCTCCCTCCCTCTCTTCCTTTCTCTGTCTCTCTCTCTTTCTCTCTCTCTCTCTCTCTCTCTCTCTCTTTCTTTCTTTGGAGTCTCACTCTGTCACCCAGGCTGGATTGCAATGGCGCGATCTTGTCTCACTGCAACCTCCGCCTCCAGGGTTCAAGCCATTCTCCTGACTCAGCCTCCCAAGTAGCTGGGACTACAGGCGCATGCCACCGTGCCCGGCTCGTTTTTTGTATTTAGTAGAGACGGAGTTTCACCGTGTTAGCCACTGACCTCGTGATCTGCCCACCTCGGCCTCCCAAAGTGCTGGGATTACAAGCGTGAGCCACAGCACCCGACCCCACTAATGGTTTTTTCATGACCTATCTTGTGTGCTCCTAGGTAAGATCGGATGGAGAGCAGAACTACCTGAGACCCTTTTGAGGGACAGGCATGTAGGAACTGCTGCAGTTTGAGGTGAGAGCAAGGTAAAGGTCTTACTGTGAGAATCGGGTAAAATCCTCTGTTACTGGGGAGTGGGTGGGGGAGCTGAGACAATGCCCCCTTCACTCTCTTTTCTCACAGGTGCATAAGCAGAGGGACCTGATGTCTGAAGACAGGGCAGGGCAGGTAGATGAGAGAAGCAGATTCTCTGGTCTTTCACTGAGTGTGAGGCAGCTACTGTCCAAGGCTGGGCAAGGGATGGGAGCCCTGAGAGATTCTTGAGGTGCAGAGATAGAGGCTTGCTGAGGATGAAAGTGTACAGGAGAGCTAAGAGAGGCTCCAGTGCTGACCATGGCATTCTGCAAGAAGAGAAAATCTGTATGTAGTGGTTTATGAGGGAAAATCATGAGTTCAATTTTGGATATCTATGACTTTTGAAATTCAGTGTCCAAGTAGATATACCAGTTATGCAGTTGGATAATTTATTATAAGACTGCAGTTCAAAAGGAGGTCCAAAAGGAGAATTTAAGAGGATGAGACTTGCTGAGCCCCTCCAGAGTGTGTGGTTAGGGAGAAGAGAAGAGGATCAGGAACTGAGCTCTGGAGCTCTCCAATAGGAAGTGTGACGGGAAAAGATGAGGAAGAAACAAAGGAAGCCGAAATGGTAGCTCCAGTGAGATAGGCTGAGAATCAAGTGAATGTGCTGTCTTGGAAGCCAAGTGAAGAAAGTATACTATGAAGAAGGAAGTGATTATTTGTGTCAAATGCTGCTAATCGGCCAATTAAAGTTGTAGTAAAAAATGATCATTGGATCTAGCAATATGGAGATTATTGGTAACTTTGACAAAAGTGGTGTCAATAACATGATCGAAAAAAGGGGAGAGAGCCCAACTGTGATATATTTAAGAGACAATGAGAGGAGAGGAATTGAAGACAGAGAGTATGGACAACTCTTATAAGATGTTTTGCTGAAAACTAGAGCAAAAAATAGATTGACAGCTGGCATCAGAAGAAAAGCAAGGACATGCTTAACAGCATATTTGTATGCTGATGGTAATAATTTACTAGCATAAAAATTGATGACACAGTCACAATTGATGACACATGATGTAGTGAACTGCAACAGGAAAATCCCCCAGTACACAGCAAAGAGGGAATATAATACACAAATATATTTTTTAAAAAATTATTTGAATCTCTGAAACATGTTTTGACATTAACCTTTCATTCCTGCAATAGTTATTTTAAGCATGTTCTCATTTGTCCAGTGTTGCCAGGTTATTATAAAGTATATTAGACTTTATGAAAAGCGTTTTTTAAAATGCTAGTTTTTTTCTCATTTGTTTCATTAATTTATATTTTGTATTTATAACTTTCCTTTTATCTTCTTTAGGTTTATTATGCTGTTTTTTTCCAAAAGCCCTCAAAATGCATGCTTAGACCATTAAATTTTAGCTGGTTTAGTATTGAAAGTGATGTTACCCATTTCTGTGTGGTTACCTGTAATATACCACGAGCGGCACTTCTTGGTGTCTTTACTTATTATTAATTCACTTGTCTGAAGTTCCTTTAACTCTCCTTTCTAGTCCTAAGTTTCACTTTGCAAATCATTTGTTATTCATAGCCACGTAAAATAGAATTTATTTTGAAAAGTCTCTCATATAATTTTCACTTATTCTAGGATTATAATTTTTCTGTTTGTCTCTTTGAATAAAACTTTCAGATTTGTCAACACTCATTTAGCAGTAGCTCCTATTGATAGAATTCCATCCATCTCTTTTGACCTAGTGAGCAAATATAATAATAAATGCTGCTGAAATTCAATCCTGTCAGATCTAACTGCCTGCATATAAATTTCCAGGTCCCACAAAGGCATCTCATTGAGGTCACGTTCTGTTGTATCCTTACTTTGTATCTTGAGATGCCTTGGTGGGGCATGGAAATTGATATGTAGGCAGTTTGATCTGACAGGATTGAATTTCAGCAGCATCCATTATTATATCCACTCACTAGATCAAAAAACATGGATGGAATCTTATCAACAGGAGCTACTGCTAAATGAGTCTCTTTTCTATTTTTCCCTATTATAATCTTAGTGAATCTGTAAATATTAGGTTCTTGAACCCACAGAACTGATTCTAGGATCTTGTTTGGCCAGGGATATAGCCTTCTAATCTGCAGAACCTTATAGTAATCAGCTACCAACTTACCTGGGGATAAAAGAATTGAAAAAAGAAGGAGAATAAGAAGAAGCAAATGGAGTCTCATGGCTGAAGGGCCAGCATCAATGTGGGTTGAGCCTGGAGTCTCTGGACATGGTAGGTCTGAGCCTTTTTATGATGCTGTCTGAGTCTGTGATTTGTTCTTGGTTGGCAGAGCCTAACGAAAAGAGAATAACTAAATCTTCCACAAGAAACTTCCGGGGACACACAAGTACCTAAATGTGGTGATATCTCAATGGATGAGAAAGCAGGTGAATGCTATTATTTCCAAAAGACTCAGGATGTCTTATTGCCACCTGCTTTCTTTATTATTTTCAACATGCACATGCAATAATCATTGCTCTTACTTTAAGTATAAAGTATTGTTTGCCAGGCAATATAGTAGGAACTGAAGTAAAATTGTTATACAAAAACAGTATGTAATTAATGGATATAGTTTGGCAAATTTGCACATATATATTACTCTTGTTACCACAATGAATATCCAGGTAATAATATACCCATCACCTCCAAATGTTTCCTACATCCCTTTATTGTTGTTGTTGTCGTTGTTGTTGTTGTTGTCAGAATCCCTAAGATCGACCTTCTTAACAAATTGTTAAATACAAAATACCTCAGTAATAACTATAGGTACTATGTTTTAGAGCCTATCTCTGTAATTGACCCATTTTGCATAGCTTTAACCCTTGAACAATAACTCCCCGTACTGCTCTTTCCCACTCAGTAAAATACCAAACTCTTTTAAAGCACATTCTATATAATCCACTTTATGAAGCTTTTTCTAACATTCTTTTGTCTGCTCCCCCTCAGTAAAGGGAAATACTAACATAACAATTACCTATTTTGGATTTTTGTGTCTCTTACATATATTCCTGCATGAACCATTTACCACTTTGTCTCCCATTATCTTAATATGAAGTAAAATAAAACTTGAAATGATTTTAAAAATGAAATCACAGAAGGGCTTTGTAAAAGTATGATGTACCATTGCTCATTTGTAAGAATTCAAGTGACATTAGGGGTTTTAAAACATCTTTTGTTTTGATTGGTTCTTTGCTTGTAAACCTTGTGTCTTGCATATTGTGGGCACAGTGTCCTTCCCAGCTATTTGCTTGGGGAAGATCAGTTAGAGCTACAATGAACATCAAAGGCTATCTTGTCTAGTGACTTACCTTACAGATGAGGAAATGAGCTGAGGGAAAGGAAGAAACTTGCCCTAGATCACCCAGTGATCAAGTGAGGAAGGTGATAGGGACAGCACTAACGCTTGGTATTCTCAGCCTCATTCTATTTTCCACTCTTGTCCCTTCTCTGTTTCCTCCTCTCTTCCCCAGCCTTCTAAAGAAAACTTTGCAGTTCTGCTGCAATGTCTACCTAAGGACATCCTGAGGAGACCCCACTTTTCCTTAAACTGCTTTTTTAAGCACTGTCCTGCATTTTCTTCTTCAGTCTTGTTGCATCCCATTTTTGGCTATAAGTAATGCTTCTGCTGTGCTGTTCTATCCAATTAGTTTTTTTCTATTTTCATTGATTGAAAATTGAAACAACAAAAAACATGAGTTTATCTAAATTTGGAAGTTTTAAAACTTGATTAAAATTTCCTGGGGATATGGATGTAAGACATAGATTTTAAAATATTTTTCATTTTCAAAATTAAAAATCAAACCCATATATTTAGCCAGGGTGACTACTTGATAACTACTAATCAGATGGGTCTTCAGTAATGCCACAAGGTTAATACTCTTATAAATCAATTCCCTGGTGTTTTGTGCTACTGAGTTAATACAATTTGATACGGTATCACCTTTAACCAGGCTTTGAGGAGTCACACAAAGGAACAGCACAACAGAACCATAGGGTGGGATGTGTGGGGAAACCGAGATGTAACACACAGCCTTGACTCTGACATTTACTCCACTGTTGGGAAAAGTGCTTCAATTCCCAGGGCCTTAATATTTTCCTGTATAAAACAGGAAAAATAGAGCCATCTTTAAGGTTTTGTCAAATCTTGTTGCTGAGTGATTTTATAGTGTCTGCAGCTATCCTCTCTGCTAATCACAACAAGGTTAACTAACTGTTCTTTTGTTTAGTTAAAGATATTTTTGCATTTGCTTACAAATACTTATTCTCCCCTTCACAAAGAAGGAAACATTTTAAAGATAATTTATAAGATGTTCAGAGTCTCTTACATATCAACTCTTCACATTGTGGTAGAGTAGCTTAACCCCGTTCCTAAGAGTATAGATTCAGATCAGCCTGTATGTAATTAACCCCCAAACCTATGTGGAGTGTGGGATAGATAATATATTTCAAACACATGAAAAGGCACGCGCACACACACACACACGCACACACACACACACACGCAGTATTACCAAGGCAGAGGTTCAGGTGAAAATATTGGATAGACAGCTCAAAACTCTTAGTACTAAAATAATCCTAATAATAACTTTCCTTCCAAAATCACCACCGACAATCAGATCTCTTAAAGATTGGTGTCTTAGGTTTTTGAACTTTGTGTAACTTTTGACTTTCTTATTTGGTTGTATGCTATTGATCTCATAGAAAGAAACTTCTACTTCATCCTATGCCAGTGCTGTGTTGTAGGGGCTTGTGGTCGTTTTTCTGGTCTATAGCAATCCAGGTTACTGGCCTCTGGCTTCTTAGGAGCAAGGCCATCACATGCTTTTGTTCTTTGCTTGCTTCCTTGTAAGGGCCTGACATACAGTGGGTGCTTAACAAATAATTGATCAACTGAAATCATTTTCCACCTCCGTTCTCTCACTTCAACCTCTCCCTTTTACTTCTTCCAGATTAGTTTTCCTACAGCAAAATGGGAATTGTCCAAAAACTGCCCTTCATCTTTACAACTTGAAGGATTCATTACCCTAAGCAGTCCTTCAAAATTGACTATCAGAGACTAGATAAAAAGTCTGGGTTCACCAAGAATAGGCATGTGTGCCATTATATTTTCTGTTGAAAGCTTTGGAAAGTGTCTTTTAGCAAACAACATAAAGCATAGAATTTGACCATTCCTGACAATGTAAAAGGATCATCCACATTCTCACATGTCCATGGCTACTTTCCCACTCCTTCCCCAACCTTGAAATCCTGAATTCAAAAGAAAACATAAGAAGATAGTATGCCTCATGTAAGGCAACAGGTTGCTTAATCTTTCTTGCCTATACACATTCAAGAGCTCCAGAAAAATTTCTGAGCTACTTAGGATGCCTGATCCTCTTCTTGGGTAAAAGCAATAAGTCCTACATGTAGTCACCAAAACCAAGTCTGTTCAAGGGGTCTTATACCTGTGATTCATGATTGCATGCTAAATGTAGAAGGATATGCTCTGTTGCAGGGCCATGTCTGGTCATTGTTTAAGTTCTACTTTGGAGGACTAGTTGCTGAGAAGGAAGAGGGAATGATAATGTTAGAAAATGGAATAAAACTTAAGGGGAAAAATCAAGTACAAGGGACCAACAGTACTAAGGGGCAATAGGTTGAAGATTTCTTCGATGATTGTAATATTTTCAAGGAGACTCCCATGAATCCTTCCTGGCTGACCCCAACATAGCTTTGGCATAGCCCTTATGCCAAATGTCTTAGGCTAACGAACTTTTCCTAAAGAAAATAGAGGAGTTATGGAGACCAGTATTTAGTAGAATAATGCCTGATTATCTTGCTTTTGAGGTTTAGTAACTGCTAGTAAACTTGCCTAATTAATTCACATTTAGAGGTAGAGTAACGAGGGTTTCAAGCACTTGAAACAACACTGGCTTCATTTCACGTGAGAGTTCTTATGGAGAGCTAATGAACTATGAGGCTGCAGGTCTCTTGGCCAATAAGTCTTCTAGATTTCCTGTGACTCCCTTTTCTGGTCATAGGTGATTTTGCTTTTGCTTTGAGTATTATAGCACCATAAGATGTCAGACACTCTGCTCTTACCAAGGCTTACACAAAGTTTATCTTGTTATTTGGTAGAGTTTGGCCCATTAAAAAAAAGAGAGTGTGAGAATGATAAAGAGGAGGAGAGCAATCCTCACTGCTGAAGGAAGAAGAAAGCTTGGCTTTATTTCCAGTAGGCAGAAAAAACTTCCCTCTGTAGCTCTCTAGCACCAGTGGAATGTCTTTGTTTGGATAATAAGTGTCCTTCCATACCTCATTAGGCATATTCACAGACAGAGATGTACTATGCACGCAAAATCACCTTCATGGGATGACTGAAAGTCCATGTTTTATTGGACACTAAGTTCATTAGAAAGATGTGGGTGCACAGTTTTGACCAGAAAACCTTGTTAAATGGGAACATATGTTACAAATATTTTGGCAAAAGATTAAAGTTTATGAACAACCAACCAAGCATTTATATTAAGTTACAATTAATTAGGCCATGTTGAGAAACCATTTGGTTTAGTTAATGATAAGACATTTTGTTAGTGAACACTTCCCAGACTTTACTAGCCCTGCTAATCCCTGCTTTGCTCCTGGTCTGAACCCCCACAGTGCCTTGTTTATGATACAGTGCCTACTGCTTGTATGCTAGATTAGTGAATGTATAGTTGCCTCCTCTACTACTGTGTGAGCTTCTTGTTTGCCAGGACAGGGCTATATTCCTCAGAGCTGAGGAGAGAGTTGAATCATGTGGTCATTTATTCTCAAATCCTCTTCAACAAGTGAAGCGAAACAGGACGGTGCAAGGCCACTGCACATGGAAGCAGGAGGTCTGGATTTGAGTTCTGAATCTCTAGATCTATTACTAACTGGAGGTATGGATACAGTCAGGAAAATATTCTTCCTTGTCTTGATAGCACCTATGTAGGTCCAGATCTGTTGGGATTCTCAATAATTACTGTGCATAAAATCAACTGAAAGTTATTTTGCAATGCAGATTCTTAGCCCCATTCTATGAAGTGGTTACTGTTTATAAATTGATAAATAATTTTTATTAGACAATGTAAATTTCCTTACTTGCACCAGCATACAAAAATATTGAATAATATTAGCAGCAGAATCTTTCAACAAAATAACTATGTATAGCTATGAAACCACTTTGTTTCACTGCTTTTTATTTTCTTTTATTTATCACCATTGTTTTATTTATAAACATTGTTTCTACTCATAAGGAGTATGTATTTTCTACATGTTTATAAAATTAATGCCTGAATGAAGTTGCTTAAACAAGACAGAAGTTGATTTCTTTTTCACTTAAAATTAACCTGTAGTTACACCATTCAGGGTTAGTACAGATACTTTCTAATGTCTTTAGGGATGCAGGTCCCTTCCAGGTATCTGCTCTGCTATACTTTAGAAAATACCCTAGTTTGGCTGCTAAATTCCCACCTACTATTTCTGAATTCTAGACAGCAGGGAGAAAAAAGGCGTGGGAGAAGGGCAAAGGAACATCTACCCTTCCTTTTTAAATTTTTTAACCAACCCCCCTTAAAAACACTTTGTTGAGATATGATTACATTCAAAAAGCTGTACCTATTTAATGTGTATATCTCAGTGAGTTTGAGGATAAGGATACATTGTGAAAGCATCACTACTATCAAGATTGTAAACACAATCATCACCTCCTGAAGTTCTCCCTCCCATTCTAATTATTATTTCTATTAGTAAGAACAATTAACATAAAATTCACCCTCCTATTATATTTTAAGTATGCAACACAGCATTCATGGCTATAAGCACTATGCTGTAGATTAGACCTCCTGAACTTAATGTTTGTATATCTAAAACTTTGTACTATAATCACACCTACTCATTTACCTACACCACAGCTCCTGGCAACCTCCAGTCTACTCTCTGCTTCTGAGTGTATTTGAGATTTCAAATACAAGTGAAATCATACAATGTTTGTCATTCTGTGTTTGGTTTATTTCACATGACTTCATGCCCTTCAGATCCATCGACGCTGTCAGAAATGACAGGGTTTCATTATTATATAATACTGAATAATTTTGCATTGTGCATACATATATATATAAAACGTTAATTCATCCATCCGTGAATGAATGATAACATGTGTGTCTTCTTCATATATCTTGACTATTGTGAACAGTGCTGAAAGGAACATATGAGTGCAGATATCTCTTTCACATAATGATTTCAATGATTTCATATACATTATATATTATATATATATATAATAAGTGGGATTGCTGGAACAAAATAGTATTTTTATTGTTAAGTTTTTGAGAAACCTCCATACTATTTTCCAAGATGGCCATACTAATTTACATTCCCACCACCAGTATACAAAGGTTCCCTTTTCTCCACATCCTTACCAACACTTGTTATCATCCATCTTTTTGATAATAGCTATTCTAACAGGTGTGAGGTGATATTTCATGGTAGTTTTCATTTGCATTCCCGTGGTGACTAGAGAGGGTAAGAATTGTTTATATATATATCGTCCATTTGTATCTCCTCTTTTGAGAAATTCTTTCTCATATCTGTTTGTTCATTTTAGTTTTTTAATTTTAATTTTATACACAGAGGATACATGTGCAGGTTTGTTCCATGGATGTATTGTGTGACGCTGAGGTTTAGAGTATGAATGATCTCATCACACACATAGTGAACATAATACCCAATAGACAGTTTTTAAGGCCTTGTACCCAACCCTCCCTCCTCCCTCTAAGAATCTCCAGTGTCTATTGTTTCCATATAAGTGAGAGCTAAACAATGTATAACCCAATGTTTAGCTCTCGCTTATAATGGAGAATATGTAGTATTTGGTTTTCTGTTCCTGCGCACAATACCACACTGGGCTAATTTTTGTATTTTTGGTAAAGACGGAGTAGCTTCAGCATGTTGGCCAGGCTGGTCTCAAAATCCTGAGCTCATGTGATCCACCCACCTCACAAAGTGCTGGCGTAACAGGCATGAGCCACTGCACCTGGCTTTTCTGAATTTTTTTTAGCTTATATTAGGTTTGTCTGTTCTAGAATTTTGTGTACATTTATTTATATTATAGGACACTTTTTAGCTTAGCTTTCCCTACTCAGGATGAGAAAGATTATATTGATCCAAGATGTTGATTAATAGAGTGGATCATCCCCCGTTATTGCCCAATATTGCTCTATAATATGCATATAATTTGTTTATCGATTTCCTCTCGTAGACGTTTGAGTTGTTCCCAGGTTTTAGCTATTGTTAATAGAACTCAAAGACATATTTTTAAAATAAAAAATTTCAATCCAAAATGTCCTTTCCTTTTGACTCTCCAATATCGTGTCAGGGTTACATTTTTGTTGTCATGAAAATCCAATTACATTGTACAAGACGTGTTTCCAGAATCAAGATTCAGTATATGTGTGGTCTAGCTGTGTCCCTAGAAGGAACCCCTATTAGTTTTATTAAGCATTTTCCTATATAAACTGAAATCAAGTAGAAGATGCATTTTTCCACAGTAGGAGAAATAGAACAATTTGGGACTTTGGAGAGATAGCAACTTGTTGCTTGCCTATGCAACCCACCTCAAAGATACAACTCCTCCAACTTTTGGTTTCTGGTGACTTGTCCTAACAATTAGATGTGAACTGACCTTATTCCCTTACAATACTACAAGTCGATCTTCTGCACCTGGCTAAATACAGTATAAAATTGATGGGCATACATTTCTTTTGTTTTCATGCTTTCTATTTAAACCTATTCTCTTTGACTGGGCACTATGGCTCATGCTTATAATCCCAGCACTTTGGAAGGTCGAGGTGCATGGATCACTTGAGGCCAGGGGTTTGAGACCAGCCTGGCCAACATAATGAAAGCATTCTTTCTGAAAAATACAAAAATTTTCTGGGCATGGTGGCACATGCCTGTAATCCCAGCTACTCAGGAGGCTGAGGCAGGAGAATCGCTTGAACCCGGGAGGCAGAGGTTGCAGTGAGCTGAGATCCTGCCTCTGCATTCCATCCTGGGTGACAGAATTAACCTTCATCTCAAAAAAGTAAAAAGCTAGTCTATACTTTTCTTTTGGTGCATTATTAGAATGTAGGAGGTAATAAGGCAAAACTATTGTGGGTATGTTAATGTGTATCTGTAGCACCTAGAATAGTGCCTAGCCCATCACTCGTGTTGAAAATTGAGAGAACCTTCTTAATATAACTTTTCCACACTCTAGTTCTGAATTTAAAGAAAGAAAAAGATAGGTTAGCAAATATAGGTATCAGTTATTTCTATTGACAGATCATTTGGAGAATATATTTTTGGATGTGGGAGAATAAAAATCCCTAACTCTCCACCCCAGAAATAATTTTGCTGATACAAAAATCAGTCAGACATGGTGGCACATGCTTATAATCCCAGCTACTTAGGAGGATGAGATGGGAAAATCACTTGAACCCAGGAGGCAGAGATTGCAGTGAGCCAAGAGTGCCCCACTGCACTCCATCCTAGGCAACAGAGAAAGAATCTGTCTGAAAGAAAAAAAAAAAGTTGTTACTATATAGTCGACAATTTTATTGTCATCTCATTTAAAATTGAATAGTACATTTGGGTCGAATTCTTATGCCTGCAGAGACATTTGCCTCTGGCTTAAAATCACTGGCTCCAGGAGGAAACTCCAACTGAAGGCATCGTAAGGATTTCATAGTGTCTAAGTCATCTTGGTAATTCTTCAAATAATTCCTGGCAATTCTGTTAGGTCTTGAACTTCACTTACTTCCTACATGTTTAATAAAAAGAAGTTCAAAACGTTGCCATGGCTGTTGAATTCCCACAGGCTTGTCTTCCCTTTAAAATTCATTACATGGTTTGTACTCTTTTGCAAATATAATACATAAGTTTGGAGGTGGATGCTTTCAGCCATTAAGTTCAAAAGTACTGCTACATGGGCCGGGCATAGTGGCTCATACCTCTAATCCCAACCCTTCGGGAGGCCAAGGGGGGCAGATCACAAGATCAGGAGATTGAGACCATCCTAGCCAACATGGTGAAACAACATCTCTACTAAAAATACAAAAATTAGCTGAGTGTGGTGGTGCGCAAGTAGTCCCAGCTACTTGGGAGGCTGAGGCAGGAGGATTTCTTGAACCAAGAAGGTGGAGATTGCAGTGAGCTGAGATCACACTATTGCACCCCAGCCTGGTTACAGATCAAGATTCTGTCTCAAAAAACAAAAACAAAAACAAAAACAAAAACAAAAAAACAGTACTGCTACATGGACATCCATCATTCTGGCATCTCTGCCATAACAGCTGAGTATCGAGAATGTCTGTTAGTTTCTTTAACTCCAAATTTGTGTTGTGTCCCTTGGTCTCCCGTCATACTATAAAGTGTATTATTTACAAAAAGGACAATTTATCTATAGTTATTTCCTCTCAGTATGCTACATCCTTTTAGAATTTAAACATAGTGTCTCCCAACCTGAAATTTGATTTTTGAAAAACCAGAAAAATGTTTTTGGACAACTTTTATTTCCAGCTGTTTTCATCTTCATCTCTTCTCCTGAACTCAAGTTGCGGGTAAAGTTCATTCATCAAAATTTCTCCTCAACTCACAACAACCTCATCCCACTCCAATATGATTTTTGTCCCCATGAATTGATGCACATAATTCTTGCTGGCAGTGGTAATGTCCTAATAAAAAAAATCATGAGATGGCATCAGACTTTACCTTATTTTCTAGCTCAGAGAATTTGATCCCTGTCTGATAAGGAAACCATATTTTCCCTAGAAACTTTTCACTTTTGTCACAGGTTTGGTTCCCAGGGAGCTGGATATAGATGAAGTTTAGTGTGCAGGATGTTTATTAGGAAGTAATGTCAGGATCCACATCTGTGGAAAGGATTGGAGGGAAGCCTTACGTGCAAAGGGACAAGTCTAATGGCAATGCAGCCTGACTTTGTCAACTTCTTCTGTTCAGCTAAGAAGACCTCCCCTATTTGTCCCATTTGAATCAAATGGCAAAGCCTATGCATCCCTTGCCTCCATTAATAATTGTGTGCTTGCCACTTGTGGAGGGTGAGACTTTGAAGCAGGTGGCTTTCTGTGGCTGAAGAAAACCTTAAATGTGCTGGCAAAGTTTTCCAAAGAGACAGAGAATGGCATCTGCCATGTATGTTGCCCCTTTCCAAGGAGGAAGCAACAAGGGTAACGTCCTCCAATGGCTCTGTATGCAGATGGGTGGACAGTAATGTCTGTCCCTTCTGTGACCTAAGAAGAACAGAGGGCAGACATGCAGCCAGGCAGTTAGAAGTGACACAGTGTTAGGAGATAAACATCTGTCATAAGCAGTGCTTCTTTGAATCTGGTGTGACACAAGTCTTGCATTCCTTGCATGGACTCCTTCTCCGTTATCCTGCTATCCTACCTCATGAAGGTGAGTGGGGGCTGGGTGGTGGGCAGTCCCAAGACAAGGTACACTTTGCCTGCAGTGTTCCCACATGAGTTCCAAGGTAGCCCAGGTGGTCACCCATGAACTTTGTGTTTTCCTTATGCTTCTTGTCTTTGCCTTTGAGGAACAGGTCTCATTGGACTCTGAGTCCAAACAACTCATGTATCCCTTTATCTTCACATTGTCCTTCACTTAAGGGAATCTCTAATCTCTAATGCCTTTGTTTTATTATTACTATCAATATTATAATAAATAACATTGTTGTTATTATCTTCATTGTTGATTTTCAGTTATTTTTATTAATGTAGTTAATATGAATTATTCTTTTGTGGCTACTTACACCAAGATGAAGATAACTTATTAGTTCAGGAAGAATCTGCATTCTGAAGGTGAATAGAAGTTCACACTACAGATGGGCAGACACATGCCCGCCCAATTCCTGATGGACCTCCTAGTGCCTCCTAGACCTAATGGGTCTCCTGCGATGCTCCAAGATGCCACCAAGGCATGGATCCGCTTGTGCATGCTGAGAGCATCCAGGATGAAGTGAGGCTCTGGAAAAATGCACAAGTTTCCACATAATCCCCAAAAAACCTTACAGGTAAACTGGATGCCACAGAAACGGGAGTGGTCATTGACACAACAAAGTCACCAAAATTGTTTTGAAGTTAATTAGGAAACCTAGGAATCACTCTTGTGGCCATTAAGTGGAAGAACAGGAGCCTGTGAATGACATCCCTGTCCTGCCTGAGACTCCACAGATATTTCTATGTGGCTTCAGGTACCAGGAATCTCCGTGATTTTCAGAAGAGCAGGGACAGCTTATGCCAGCCCATCCCTCTGCAGAATGTGCCCCAGCAGATCAGAGGCATGGAACCATCATGGACTGAACAAAGGCTCAAGGGCAGCTTCCCAGACCTGCCTGTGACTCTAGGTAAGTTCTGAGTCCACGTGGGTGCCGAGGAAAGGTTAATGATGACCTGGAAAGATGGGACAAGCAGACACCACCCCTAAACAATCTGCACGATTCCAACTTCAGCAGGAAGCCAAAGACCAGCTCATGCCACACTAGTGCACCTTGAAAACCCCTGGATGAAATGTCGCTCTGCAGAGATTTCAACAAAGACGTGGCTGGGAATTTTGCATTCTAGGCTGCATTTTACAGTGCTTCTGGACACGTCATCAGAAATTTAACATTGGTATATCTAACTCTGACATTTTTCACAAAAAGGTTGTTTAAAATGAAGTAATATCGACAAAATATAATATAACCATATGTATTATATGCCAAAATATGCTACACTAGCATCAAGTAGACTCACCTTGAAATACAATCTAGGACAACCTCCATTTTCAGAATATTTTCTTTTCCAGAGTGAAATTCTCCCACCAAAAAACAACAACATTACAGGTTTTTGCATCCAACAAACCGACAGAAAGCCAATAGGTTTATTCTACCTTTGTGAAATGGACTGCGGTGCAGATATCCGTGTGAAACCCCACATGTGGCATCGCAGTGAGCCAAATGGGGACTCGTGGTGCAAGCAACGCTCCCCACGTGTTAGCGTGCCTGAGATTAACTTGGCGGAATTTGACTAGGTGCATGTTGGTAGAGTGGGGCTGAGGTTCTCTTGCCCCTGTGGATGTTTAAGAAGTCACAGATCCTGCGAAGACCTGCGGTCCCCTCAGTCAACTCTGTTTCGGAGACATAATGACTTGGATTACTGACAAGTCAAGACATTTTCAAGCCCTTGGAAAATCAGTTACACACAAACACGGAATGAAAGTCAAAAGAGAGTACGTCATCTTTTTGAGAATTTTATTCACTTCAAAACAAATTAAACACACCTATTTCCAACGGCATTCCAGAGCCCAATTTTCCAGGCTGAGGAAACACCCCAAGAACGCTATGCGCAGAACGCTTCACAGCGTCCAAAACACTGCTGTCAGGGCGGGGCACAGCTGAAGGCCTGCATCTCTCAGGGTTCCCTAACTGTTCCCTGATTCAGCCATCTAGAGAGCAAACACACAGTCATTCCCCAGTTTCCTACTGACATCACAGCGGAAGTCTGACTCCCGCGCGTCGCCGTCACCCAGTTTCTGAGGCAACGAATCACTGGCACAGAAGCTTCTGGTGGCGGGTTTCCGGAGAGCCCTGCGAACTACAATGTCCCTCACCAGAATTCGATGAGGCAGAGTCTCTGCATGTGGTCCCTGCCTGGCCTGGGCTCCAACATCCACAGAAGCACCACAGCCGGGGAGCTTGGGAGTCACCACACACAGTCTGCTCTCTGCTCCGTGCTCCTCAGTCCCACAGACCCCTCCAAGTCACGGGAGCTGGGTGCAATGGAGCCCCGGCCACCTGTAGTCTCACTCCAGGTCAGAATCGCTGTCCTCTGAGGAGGAGGAAACCTGAAGGTCCTCATAGAGGACACTCAGCGGGACAGGAACACAGGGAGCCTCAGACTTCTCTGAGACGTGAGGGCTGTGAGAGAGGAAGTCTCCCGGCTCCTCAGGAGAGGGAAACGAGGGAGCTGTCAGGAGGCTGGAGCTCCACCATCCGTTTTCCAGTCTCCGAAAGAGCATTCTGAGAGGCTGGGCCCCATCGTGGCTGGCCGCTGGGTGATGGGACATGGTGCAGGCCTGGGCAGTAGGCAGGTAAGGTCTGCTGCGCGGAGGCTGCCGGTCGCTGCTGGGCACCTGGGCGGGTGTCCCCCTGCTCATCTGGGGCGACGGACTTGGTCTGAGTTCGGTTGCAGCTGGCGGAGGTTGGAGAGTCTCCGGGGCCCCCAGCTCACCTCCCTGGATGGCATTTTCGGGCATCTGGAAGGGACCCGTTCTCGGTTTCTTGGGGAAGTTCAGGCAAGCCTGAGTCGGAGCCTGGGCAGGTCTCTTGGCTCCTGGCCTGAAACTGAGATTGGAGCCGAGGCCCAAGCTGTGTGTGTCGGCTGGTGGGCAGGGCTGTGAGGTCACCGCAGGACGTTTGTCTTGTGCCTGGGGGCTGATGACCCGGATCAGGCCGTGGGGCTTGGAGGCAGCCTGGGGAACTTCTCGGCGGCCACCCTGAGGCCTGCTGTGTGTCGGCTTCACCACGACGAGAGGCTCCGGGCCCTGCTGCCTGACTCCCGGCTGAGGGATGTCGGCCACAGCCCCTGTCTCTCGTTCCTTCGGTCGGAGACTTGACGAGGAGCTCGGACTGGCTTTTCTGAGGGGAGACAGCGAAGCCAAGACGGATACCGTGTCAGACATTTTGGTAGCTGAGCCATCAGTGAGGGCAGGGTCCACGCGTGGCCTCTTATTGGCTGTGTGCACCGGCATTGGCCTGCTTGCAACCTGAAAGAAAGGAGACCACACACGTTAGAGGTTCCTCGGCATGGAGCCAACATGGAAATCAACCACATCCAATGACGAGGTGCACACAGCAGGAAATTCTTAATACGGTATGGACAGGCGGTCCTTGGAAGTAGGGACAGATCCTCAACGTGAGTGCTGATCGGGACAAGACCCATGAAAAATGCACTCTCGAGCTATGGTCTAAGAATACCATTTTTCTGAAGACTGTGTCTTGGGCATTCACTGGATCAAAGCGCCTCCACTCAGCCTTCCGTGAAGTGGGACGGACTAATGCCCTTCTGAAGGCAGGTTGGTGGCTCAAGGGTTCCCAGGACGTCTTTTCTGAAAACATGCATGTTCCTGGGGTGAGCCTCCTCCATGTTTGGGGCCCCTGAGGGACTAATTTCCTCAGGCCACTAGGAAGATGTTGTTGGCAGTCTTTCCATCATTGCACGGAAAGAAAGCAACAGCAAATACGGCACCTTCAGATGCCTTCACCTGGAATCAAATGGACCTGGAAGGATCGTGGAGTCCCTGACCCCAAGAAGGCAGGGAAGAGGGGTTCCCCGATCCCCTCACGCACACGGGAACCTGAAAGGAAATCAACCAGGGTGACCTAGAGGAGAAAAAGACCAGGGGCCCAGGGTGACACTCACCCTCAGATAATCACAAGATTCCATGGATGCTTTTCGATTTGGCGGCTGCTTCTCCGGAGGTGTCCCGGAAAAGATCTGGAGGAGAGCCTTCCTCTGCGGGTCTTGTTGCCTGCAGAAGAGAAAAAGTTCAGGCCCTGCCCCCCGGTTCTCCCCAGGAGACAGGGAGAACCCTGGCTGGGGCCCAGTCCCGTTCTGTGTTTTGTGATACATAAATGGAACTTTTGTGCCCTTTCCGCCTCTGCACCTTCCCTCATGTGCCAACCTTCCCATCCTGCCGGTGGCCCTCTAGGCTTCCCAAGTAAGGACTGTCATTTGGATTCCGTTGCTTTTCCCCCTGTCATGGGGAACCTGCACGAAGCGGCCCCGCCTCTCCCCCGTCCCTGAATCTCCCAGAGCCAAAGGAGCTCCTGGGTGGGGAACCCAGGAGGACACGGAGCTCTGGTCTGTTTCTCTGCAGCGTTCCTTCCCTGTCCCGGAGACGGAAAGGCACACGGTGTGCAGGTGCAGAGACACCGTGTCCTTAGGTGGCAGTACCCTAAGGATGGTGAAAACCCCTCCCACTGCTCACCTCGGTCTCTCTTCCTTCTCTCCCTTTTCCTTGTTCCAGGGCCCAGGGTTCCCTCGAACCTGGGGCTTCCATGGTTTCAGGTTTTCCTTCCCTTCCTTTCTCCCAAAGGTCTGGGGAACCAGGGCTCCGTTCCAGCACTTCATGGGGCACCTGGTACTTCTGGCCGTGTGCCCAAAGGCCCCGCAGTTTTTGCACTTGATCTGTGGGTGGAAAGGAAGTGATGTCAGTGAATGAGCTGAAGCCACAGGCAGTGATCCAATGTCAACATGGAGACGGACTGTGAATTCAGAACTGAGTGAGGATTCCAAAGAGGGGACACCGGCATGGGGGCCCTGAAGTGGAGGGAGGGTTCGGTTACGATGTTCCCTCCCAAAGCCCATGTGACGGAGGAACTCTCAAAGGAAGGACTCAGGGTTCTAGCGGGGACGATCGTGAACCCGATGTCCACAGCACAGCCCAACCTGGCTACACAGGATTCTGAGTGGAAAGGGAGGTTGCTCCCAAGAGTCTCTCCAGGGACCTGTCGGGCCGGGGAGGAGGTCCCAAGCCAGGCCCACCTTGGATGGGAAAAGCAACCCGGGTGATGCTGGCAGAACTCTTTGGAATCCAACCCAGTCTCTGAGGACCGTGTGACACTCGCCCGCTCCTCCCCCCTCGATACCCAAAAGATTCCAGGGCTAGACGTACCCTGGGATCCTCTTCATCGGGTGGGGGAGCCCTTGGCCCAACTGGGGCCCTCTGCTGCTTCTGGAGGGTCTGGGCTCTGACGAGTCTGTTTGCCCCACTTTTGGGGTCACGACGTGCCATCATCTTCGTCTCCTGGGCGTTTTATGGCCGCCTTTTTCCGGGGTTGATGGTTGGGTCACCTGAATCACACACAAACACACGAAAAGCGATGGTTAGGCACACTGGATATTCACACACCCACAAGAAACCCCCAGCTAATTCCATGACGGTGTGGTCATGAGGAGACCTCACCACCCGTCGGTCAAATCTGTGGATCACAATGTGGTGTGTGCATCCTCAGATATTGTGTGTTCCTCTGCCGTGACCACCTGGTCCAAGAGTAAACCTGGCCTGCCACACGGCCCACGGCCTAGGTATGTGGAGTTGGAGTTGAGATTTCAATCCCACCCAAGCAACTGATTCTGGAGACTGGACTTAGGTCTCTCACCATTCACTCCAGTAGAAGACACAATGATTCTCTCTCCCCTGAGGGACAAAAGAATCGAAGCTACAGGGCATGGCCGATGTCACCCCTTGGCAGGTCTGCTTGAAGTCAGGGATAAGGGATGCTTCCTATCATAACTCAAATCGCTACTCTTGCCGTTTCACTAGGCAACTTCCAAACACAAATTCATCGAGAGAAGTTATCTCCCTCTCTACCACACTAGCAGGTGATGGTCTTTCCTGCTCTGTCTTTTTGGCTTTAGCTCCAGCCCCTCTTTATTTATTTTTCTGGTATTTTACACACGCCATACGAATTCATCTAAACAAACGCTGAACAAGTGGCATATGAATCTCTTGCATGGCTAAAGGGCAAACCACCCCTTTTCCAAAGTTCTTTTTCCATTTACCCACCAATTCAGCGTGCTGGAGTACATTTCTTTTTGCATTTCCATCTGGCTCTTATCCCGGGCACGGAGATGGAAATGTTTTCTCGCTTTCTGTTCCAAGAATTACGGATAAGGAGAACACATCCTACCCCATCAGCGAGCCCCAGTGTGATCTGTTTCTTTCACTCTCCTTTGTCTCTTTTCCCCCAACTCCTCAGGGATTAGGCGAAACAAACAGTCGTTCAGGGAAACTTACCTGAAATTACAGGTCTACTTTCTTTCCTCGGCTGGCGCTCAGATGAACAGGTGCGCTGGCGCTCAGATGGGCAGGTGCCGGAGCAGCCCTGCTGGAAGCGGTGCAGCCTTCAGGAAGCCGGAGGAAGGGGCAGAGAGGGACCTTTGCTTTCCAGGCTGCCTTTTATACTGCCTCTGGACCCCTGACGCGAAACGGACCCTAACCTAATCAACTGAATCCCATTACATGACCTGGAAAGCTCTGTTTGCCCAGCCCCCTCTAAGACGATGTTCACTATGGACAGACATTCTAAAACCTACCTGTACAGCCGCAAGCTTTGAAGAATAGATGTTTCCCGTCAGGTATGTACTACTGGTGCACGTACCCCTGTCTTGTTTTACATCTTTTTTTTTTTTTTTTTTTTTTTTTTAAACAAGGTGCTAAAATAGACACAGTGTAATTGGACCATATTCACTCTATTTCAACGTAGGCCTCAGTGTCATCAAGGAGGTACACCTTGACATGCAATCTCGGTCGTTATCCATCTTCAGAGCTTCTCCTTCTTCCCCACGGTAAGTGTGTCAGCAGAAAACCCTGACCACACCCTCACGTGTTTTCTCCTCCAGGAGGCCCTTGGAAACCACCGTGAATTGGACTGCACTGGGAAACCCAGATGAAGAACGTCAACACCGCTTTGTCCTTCGGTGCCTGGCTCCTTTTTCAGCTCGTCCTGCGGCTCCAGGCGTTATGCCTGAAGAGTCTCCAGGACACCGGTGGGGCTCTATGTCCTTGGGTCCCGTTGCCATTTCTCTGGATTTGCGAAGATCCAGCGGACTTTCTGTGGAACTCTCTTGTCGGGGAACTTGGGTGCCGCGTCCCCTCATTCTGCTCTTCGTCATCTGCACCTGCACAAGTTAGGGTCCACGTTCCCTGGGCGGGAAGAGACAGGCAGGAGTCAGAATGCTGAACCAGCACACTGGGGGCATTTTCTCACGTGGTCCAAGTGACCCCATGGTCTTCTAGAGCTTTGGAACCAGTCGCGTCCCACTTGACACTACACCCGACTCTCAGTTGCTGAATCTTGTTGGCCCTCCGGCGATCTCCCGTTGGATGAGTTGCACCTGCTGAAACTCGATTCCCCCTGGATTGGCGCTTCATTAATTATTCATGATCAGGTGGGAACGCCTGCTTACATCCCCCTGTGGCTGTTCTCTGAGCTTTCCGGTCACATCCTTTCCTGCCACGCTCTTTGGTTCATTTTGGTCATGCTCCTTCTGCTGTCAGAGGAGCAGAGAGTTGATCTTGTTGATTCTGGATACTGATAGTTTCTAGGTGATCTGGACAACCAAGGTAACGACCCTCAACGGCGGCGGAAAGGGAGCAGCCATTTGGCATTGCTCAGAAAATCCCACTCAGTTCCCAGGCCTCCTAGATGTGGAATCCTGGTCAGAGTTGTTCCCAGGTCAGAGAACGGAGATAGCCTGTGCATGGTGGGATATCTTTACCTAGAGCTTTCAGTGAGTCTCGACCTCAGCTACTCTTAGGATCGGGGGAGAAGCATGGAAAGGCCCGGTGCTCAGGCATCCGGAAAGAAGACGGGACGAATATTCTACCTCTGAAGTACATCCCAAATCTGGGAGTTTACTTCAGCTTTACTGGGTTCTACTTGGCGAATGAAAGTGTGCCTCGTTCATACGCACATCCGGAAACCACTTCATGGGGGCCGTCACAGTTTGAACCCCACACGTGGCATCGCGTTGAGCCAAATGGGGACTCGTGGTGCAAGCAACGCTCCCCACGTGTTAGCGTGCGTGAGATTCACTTGGTGGAATTTGACTAGGTGCGTGTTGGTAGAGTGGGGCTGAGGTTCTCTTGCCCCTGTGGATGTTTAAGAAGTCACAGGTCCTGCGAAGACCTGCGGTCCCCTCAGTCAACTCTGTTTCAGAGACATAATGACTTGGATTACTGACAAGTCAAGACATTTTCAAGCCCTTGGAAAATCAGTTACACACAAACACGGAATGAAAGTCAAAAGAGAGTACGTCATCTTTTTGAGAATTTTATTCACTTCAAAACAAATTAAACACACCTATTTCCAACGGCATTCCAGAGCCCAGTTTTCCAGGCTGAGGAAACACCCCAAGAACGCTATGCGCAGAACGCTTCACAGCGTCCAAAACACTGCTGTCAGGGCGGGGCACAGCTGAAGGCCTGCATCTCTCAGGGTTCCCTAACTGTTCCCTGATTCAGCCATCTAGAGAGCAAACACACAGTCATTCCCCAGTTTCCTACTGACATCACAGCGGAAGTCTGACTCCCGCGCGTCGCCGTCACCCAGTTTCTGAGGCAACGAATCACTGGCACAGAAGCTTCTGGTGGCGGGTTTCCGGAGAGCCCTGCGAACTACAATGTCCCTCACCAGAATTCGATGAGGCAGAGTCTCTGCATGTGGTCCCTGCCTGGCCTGGGCTCCAACATCCACAGAAGCACCACAGCCGTGGAGCTTGGGAGTCACCACACACAGTCTGCTCTCTGCTCCGTGCTCCTCAGTCCCACAGACCCCTCCAAGTCACGGGAGCTGGGTGCAATGGAGCCCCGGCCACCTGTAGTCTCACTCCAGGTCAGAATCGCTGTCCTCTGAGGAGGAGGAAACCTGAAGGTCCTCATAGAGGACACTCAGCGGGACAGGAACACAGGGAGCCTCAGACTTCTCTGAGACGTAAGGGCTGTGAGCGAGGAAGTCTCCCGGCTCCTCAGGAGAGGGAAACGAGGGAGCTGTCAGGAGGCTGGAGCTCCACCATCCGTTTTCCAGTCTCCGGAAGAGCATTCTGAGAGGCTAGGCCCCATCGTGGCTGGCCGCTGGGTGATGGGACATGGTGCAGGCCTGGGCAGTAGGCAGGTAAGGTCTGCTGCGCGGAGGCTGCCGGTCGCTGCTGGGCACCTGGGCGGGTGTCCCCCTGCTCATCTGGGGCGACGGACTTGGTCTGAGTTCGGTTGCAGCTGGCGGAGGTTGGAGAGTCTCCGGGGCCCCCAGCTCACCTCCCTGGATGGCATTTTCGGGCATCTGGAAGGGACCCGTTCTCGGTTTCTTGGGGAAGTTCAGGCAAGCCTGAGTCGGAGCCTGGGCAGGTCTCTTGGCTCCTGGCCTGAAACTGAGATTGGAGCCGAGGCCCAAGCTGTGTGTGTCGGCTGGTGGGCAGGGCTGTGAGGTCACCGCAGGACGTTTGTCTTGTGCCTGGGGGCTGATGACCCGGATCAGGCCGTGGGGCTTGGAGGCAGCCTGGGGAACTTCTCGGCGGCCACCCTGAGGCCTGCTGTGTGTCGGCTTCACCACGACGAGAGGCTCCGGGCCCTGCTGCCTGACTCCCGGCTGAGGGATGTCGGCCACAGCCCCTCTCTGTCGTTTCTTGTGTAGGAGACTTGACGAGGAGCTCGGACTGGCTTTTCTGAGGGGAGACAGCGAAGCCAAGACGGATACCGTGTCAGATATTTTGGTAGCTGAGCCATCAGTGAGGGCAGGGTCCACGCGTGGCCTCTTATTGGCTGTGTGCACCGGCATTGGCCTGCTTGCAACCTGAAAGAAAGGAGACCACACACGTTAGAGGTTCCTCGGCATGGAGCCAACATGGAAATCAACCACATCCAATGACGAGGTGCACACAGCAGGAAATTCTTAATACGGTATGGACAGGCGGTCCTTGGAAGTAGGGACAGATCCTCAACGTGAGTGCTGATCGGGACAAGACCCATGAAAAATGCACTCTCGAGCTACGGTCTAAGAATACCATTTTTCTAAAGACTGTGTCTTGGGCATTCACTGGATCAAAGCGCCTCCACTCAGCCTTCCGTGAAGTGGGACGGACTAATGCCCTTCTGAAGGCAGGTTGGTGGCTCAAAGGTTCCCAGGACGTCTTTTTTGAAAACATGCATGTTCCTGGGGTGAGCCTCCTCCATGTTTGGGGCCTCTGAGAGACTAATTTCCTCATGCCGCTAGGAAGATGTTGTTGGCAGGCTTGCCATCATTGCACAGACAGAAAGCAACAGCAAATACGGCACCTTCAGATGCCTTCACCTGGAATCAAATGGACCTGGGAGGATCGTGGAGTCCCTGACCCCAAGAAGGCAGGGAAGAGGGGTTCCCCGATCCCCTCACGCACACAGGAACCTGAAAGGAAATCAACCAGAGTGACCTAGTGGAGCAAAGAACAGGGACCCAGAGTGACACTCACTCTCAGATAAATCCAAGATTCCGTGGATTCTTTTCGATCTGACAGCGGCTTCTCCAAAGGTTTCAAAGGTCTGGAATTGAGCCTTCCTCTGTTGGTCTTGTTGCCTGCAGAAGAGAAAAAGTTCAGGCCATGCATCCAGTTTTCCCTAGGAGACAGGAAGAGTTCAGTCTCTGGCCCATTCCCATTCTGTGTTTTGTGATAAATAAGTGGAACTCTTGTGCCCTTTCCACCTCTGCACCTTCCCTCATGTGCCAACCTTCCCGTCCTCACAGTGATCTTCTAAGCTTCCCAAGTAAGGACCAGTATTTGGATTCCATTGCTTTTCCCCCTGTCATGGGGAACCTGCACGAAGCTTCCCCACCTGACATCGTCCTCCCCCAGCTCGATATCAGGAACAAGTCTGTTAATTATTATTATTATTAAATCTAATATAAATTAATAGTAATCATTGACAATAATAATCACAATAAAGATAGTAAAAATTAATGCTGTTTAAAAATGTTTTAACAATTAGTAGTAACAATTAATAGCAATATCACTATTAGTAATGAAATGATATCAGCAATTATTGTTACTTAATACTAAGTGATGTTGGTTATAAAATAATGATTAATATTATGAACTGCTAGCATTGCTAAATGTCATTAATATTGATAATTAATTTTAAGCATACATAATCATATATTTAAAATAATTATCCATAATTAATTATGGTATCCTATTAATTATTAGTATAATCAATAATTTTTAAAATCGGTCATTGATGTTTAATAATTAATCATATTATTACTCCTAATACTGCAGTGTGTATACAGCTACCTGTGATGTCATTCCTAATATCCAGGGAGGGAGAGCATGGTTTTAGTTTTGATATCACAATAAGTGTACGCTCACCCTGTGACACAGATCCTAATATTCAGTGTAGTGGAGTATGACATGACTCCCAACATTGCAATGAATAGATAGCCACCCGGTGATATTGCTCTTAATATTCACGGAAGATGTGTATTATATTACTCCCAATATCGCAGGGAGGGTACAGCTCTTCTGTGTTATGATTCCTAATATCCGGAAGAGGAGAGGATGATAATAATTCCAGTGTCACAGACTGTGTTTACCGGCCCTGTGACATTGTTATTAATATCTGGGAAGGGAGAGGATATTACTCCCAATGTGGCAGGGGGTGTACATCCACCCTGTGATATTCTTCTTTCTATTCCAAGGCCGAGAGGTTGATATTACTCCTAGTATCACAGACACTGTACACCCCCATGTTTTTAATCCCTGCGATATTGAGAGTAGTATCATCCTCTCCCCGGTGGAAATTAGGAACAGTATCACTGGGGGCGTATACACCCCCTGCAATATTGAAAGTAATATCATCCTCTCCCCTCCTGGATCATGGGAACAACATCACTGGTGGATGTACACTTTCTGTGATATTGGGAGTAACATCATCTTCTGTGCCTTGGATTATTAAGGACAATATCACGCGGGGACATGTGTACATCTTCTGCAATATTGGGAATAATATTATCCTCTCTCCCCTTGCATATTAGGAAAAATATCACAGAGTGTGTGTTCACCTCCTGTGATATGGGGATTAAAACCATCTTCTCCCATTCTGGATATCAGGAAGAGTATCACACGGGGGTGTACAGTGTCTGTGATACTGGGAGTAGTATCAACCTCTTGGCCTTGGAATATTAAGAAGAATATCATAGGGTGGATGTACACCCCCTGCCATATTGGAAGTAATATCAGCCCCTCCTCTCCATGGATATTAGGAACAATATCCCAGGCTAGGTGTATGCCTCCTGCTCTATGGGGAGTAATATCATCCTCTCCCTTCCAGGATATAAATAACAATATCACAGGACGGGTGAACACAGCCTGTGATACTGGAATTATTAACATCCTCTCCCCTTCTGGATACTAGGAACCATATCACAGAAGAGCTGTACCCTCCCTGCGATATTGGGAGTAATATCATACGCTTCTTCTGTGAATATTAAGAGCAATATCACTGGGTGGCTTTCCATTCATTGCTATGCTGGGATTCATGTCATACTCTACCCCCTAGATATTAGCATCAGTGGCACAGGGTGATTGCACACCTACTATGATATTAAAACTAAAATCATGTTCTCTGTCCCTGGATATTAGGAACAACATCACAGGTAGGTGTACACCCCCTGTGGTATTAGGAGTAATAATATGATTATTAAACATCTATGTAGATTTTAATAATTATCAATCACACAATTAATACGATATCATTATTAATTATGGATAATTATTTTAAATATATGATTATGCACGCTTGAAAATAATTAGTAATATTAATGTCATTTAACAATATTATTAGTTCTTAATATTAATTATTATTTTATTACCAACATCACTTAGTATTGATATAAGTAACATTAATTGCTGATATCATTATTTTATTGTTAATATTGATATTATGATTAATTGTTATACTAATCGTTAATATTTTTTACCAATATTAATTTATACTATCTTTATTGTGATTATTAATATTGACAATTGTTATTATTTTTTACTATAGTTATTAATATTAATAATTAATAGACTTGTTCCTGATATCCAGCTGGGAGAGGATGATATTACTCCCAATATCGAGGAAAGTGTACACCCCTCTATGATGTTATTCCTAATAGCCAGGGGATAGAGGATGACATTATTGAAACTTTTGCAGTGTGTGTCCATCCCTTCGGTCATGTTGTTCCTTATATCCAGAGTGGGAGAGGATGATATGACTCCCAATATTGCAAGAAGTATGCAACCGCCTGTAATATAGTTCTGAACATCTAGGTGAGGAGAGGATGATATTACTGACCATATCGCACGAGTTGTAAAACCCCTTCAATATTTTGCCTACGACCCTGAGGGGAGAAGATGATATTACTCCCAATATCGAAGAAGGTGTACACCCCTCTGGGACACTATGCCCAATATCCACTTTGGGAAATGATGACATTACGCCCAATGTCCCAGGGGATGTACACCTACCTTGGGATATTGTTCTTTATATCGAGAGGGGGAGAAGATGCTATTGCTCCCAAGAACGCAGGGGCTGGGGCTGTACACCCCTCCTGTGTTATTGTTCTTAATATCCTAGGGAAGAGAGGATGATACTACACCCAATATCGCAAGGGGTGTACACCCACCCAATGATGTTGTTCTTAATGTACTCCACCTCCCACCACCAGGGATATCATTCCTAATATCTAGGGGAAGAGAGGATAACATTATGCCCAATATCGCAGGGGAGCATACACACCCTCTGTGATGTTGTTTCTAGTATCCAAAGGTAGATACGATGATATTACTGGCCATATCACAGGGGGTGTACACCCTTTTGTTTTTGACATTCAGTGGGGGAGAGGATAACATTAATCCTAATATCGCAGAAGGCATACAGACCCCTGCTATGTGGTTCCTAATGTACAGGGGAAAGAGAAGAATATTGCTCTCAACATTGCAGGACGTGTAACCACCCTGCCCCCCGTATATTGTTCCTAATATGCAGCGAGGTGGAGGCTGAGAGTACTACCAATATCCAAGAAGGTGCACACACACCTGTGATATAGTTCCTAATATCTAGCGGGAAAGAGGCTGTTTTTACTTTCAATATCGCAGTGGGTGTACACCGCAGCCAGCCCCGGGGTATCATTCCTTACATCCAAGCAGGAAGAAGATGATATGGCTGACAATATCGAAGGGGGTGGACACCTCTTCTCTGATATGGTTCCTGATATCCAGGGGGTGAGTGGATGATATAACTCCCAATAAAGTAGGAACCGTACAGCCACCCTGGGATTTTGTCCTTAATAACCAGAGGGGAGAGATGACATTACTACCAACATTGCAAGGGGTGTACACCCTCCTGTGATATTGTTTCTCATATCTAGGAAAGGAGAAGATGGTATTAGTACCAATATTGAAGGGATGGACACCCCCCGTGGGATATTGTTCTAAAGTTACATGTTGAAAGAGAATGAGATTCCATCCAATATAACAAGGGGTATACACCCCACCTGTGATATGAGTCGTAAAACCTAGAAGAAGAGAGAATGACATTGCTTCCAAAAACACACGGATTGTACACCCACCCTGTGATATTGTTTCTCTCATCTAAAGGAAGAGATGATGATACTACTCCCACTACCGGAGAAGGTACACACCCGCTGTGATATTGTTCCTCATTACTTGTGGTAGAGAGCATGATATTACTTCCAGTATGACAGTGGCTTGACACCCAGTCTGTGATACTGCTCCTAATTTCCAGTAGGTAAAGTATGATGTTCCTGCCAAGAGAGTAGTGGGTGTACAGCCACCCTGTAATATTTCTCCGAATATTCAGGGAAACACAGGACGACATTATCCCAAATCTCCCAAAAAGTGTACACCCATTGTGTGATATGGTTCCTAATATCCGGAGGTGCAGAGGATGGTATTCATTCTCCTATCGCAGGCTGTGTACACACAACCTGTGAAATTGTTCCTAATATCCTGAACAAAAGAGACTGCTAATAATGGACACACATTGCAGGAGGGAGTAATTGGCTATTACGATCCACATCTCAGGGGGTGAGGCACTCCCCGTGATATGGGGAGTAATAGCAACCCCTCTCCCCACTGGCTATTATGATCCACATCGCAGGGCAGTTCAGGACACCAGCTCTGCCCCAACTTTGACTCAGACAGTGGGTGTCATGGGACCACCTCAGGATGGGTGGCAGCTCAGCTCTAAGGTATCCTTGCTGCCAAAGACCAACTGTTCCTGCTACTTTGAATCTGGCCACAGGGTCTCTGTTGGTGAGACAGATGACCATGAGGCAGATACCCTGAAATCTAGCGAAAGAGCTCAAAGTCCCATGAGAGGCACCATAGCACGCAGACTTTGCAGACATACTAGCGAAGGCCGCAGCAGGCCCTGAGTGAGGAACAAGCTGACCAAGATCCTGGGGTTCTGCCACACAGCCCTTATACCAGGGACTGGAAACTGTTTCCCTAAAGAGCCAGGAGTCAGTATTTTCAGCTTTGCCAACTGATCTTTGCCTCAAGCATGCAACTCTGCCATGGCTGCACGACAGCAGCCTTCTGCAGGTGGCCTGTGAAGAGATGGGCATGACCGCACCCCCATCAAACTTTACTTATGGACATGGAAATTTCTCAGTGTCATGAAGTGTTATTTTTTTATTTGTTCAACCATTTGGAAATGCAAAATCCATTCTTGATTCATGGGCGACTAGAGCAGGCGGGGACAGGCCGCCCCTTGCCGACCTCTGGAATGAGTTTAGAGAAGTAAATGACAGGTCGGGCCGCGCAGCCTCCTCACAGCGGATTCGCTGCAGGAGGGTCCTTCGTAGCAACCACATCCCATCCTTCATCTTGGCTTCAAGTGCAGCTCAGGTGGAGAAAGAGAGAACAGAACTGGCCTCAGCAACAAGAAGGAAGGAGATGCAGGGTCAAGCAGCAATGTGGATCCATCACACTTAACATTCACACCAAGCGGAGCACAGGCAGGACCAGCCCGGGGGGGCTGAAGTGGAGGCTCTCTGGGGTGGGGGACCTCTGGGTGGGCAAGATTCTCTACCTAAAACTCAAATAGAAGATCTACACAGCAGTAGTTACAGAAAACACACACTAAGAAAAAGGCCAAAATAAAAATAGGACACCACGTTTGGCCAAACGGGTCTCACAAGCCAGTAGGTAAGAAAGCCCAGGAGGGCCCACCAGAGGAGCTGGGGGTTGATTCCTGCCTGCTGGGGCCTGGGACACCCCATTCCCAAAGAGGAGGACCCAAGCTTTGGGGAGGAAGCTGTCAGAGTCACCCAGTGAACTGTTCAGAGCTAGAGCCACACAGCAGGTGAGGAGCCCTGGTCATGCCCCCTTGTGTGCTGAGAAGCTGGGGTGAGGGCACACCCCCAGGGGCCGATGCAAACAGTGGACCGCGGGCCCTCCTCCTGCCCAGAGGATGCTCAGCTGCCAAGGGACCACCAAGGCCTGGAACCCAGGGACACACCACCTGACCATCATGCCCAGGCCTCCTGGACCAGGCAATGTCCAGTACAGGCAGGCAGTCTGGACTTGGGGCCAGGACAGTGGTGGATGGTCCTGCTAGGCAGGCCTCCTTCTCCCTACCAGCTGGGCTGATTGCACTGTAGTTTTGGTTCTGGCAACATATTGTTG
The DNA here is from genome assembly GCF_043159975.1 of Macaca nemestrina. NCBI lineage: Eukaryota > Metazoa > Chordata > Mammalia > Primates > Cercopithecidae > Macaca > Macaca nemestrina. Next base: position 220,048 of record NW_027257887.1, read on the forward strand.
CCCACTTTGGCCACACCAGTCCCCGGCTCCCTGGCAAGGCCCAGTGCTGTCCAATCTACCTACACAGGCCCCACACACCCAGTGCCCACCAGGCTCTGTCAGCCAGGAGGACCCATGCTCATCCCCTGAAGTTTCTGTGGGAGCCAGCATCCCACAGGGACCCACAGCTCAGGGCCAACCTCCATGGGGGCCTCTTGGTTGTGGTGACAGGGGTGAGGGGTAGTTGACCTCCAGCCCTCCCATCCTGGCCACTGTATTTTGTGGGAATCATTCAGTCCTGGGAGCTTCCTGGGGACCCCAGAAGGAAGAGAACAGGGTGGTCATGGCAGCCTCAGCCCCAGGCTCTGGGCCAGAAGTTGATAACGACCAATTGAGAGCAACCACTGAATTCAAGCCTCTTACAGATACACGAGAAGTTGGCGAAGAACTGAATGTCGACCATTCTACAGTCATCCAGCATTTGAAGCCAATTGGAAAGCTGAAAAATCTTGATAAGTGGGTGCCTCATCAGCTGAGCAAATATTTTAAAAATCATCCTTCTGAAGTGTCATCTTCTCTTGTTCTATGAAACAACATTGAAACATTTCTTGATCAGATTGTGACATGCCACAAAAAGTGGATTTCATACAACAGCCAGCTCACTGGTTGGACTGAGAAGAAGCTCCAAACCACTTCCCAAAGTCAAACTTGTACCAAAAAAAGGTCATGGTCACCGTTTGGTAGTCAGCTGCCGGTCTTCTGATCCACTACACTTTTTGAATCCTGGTGAAATCATTACATCTGAGGAGTATGCCAAGTTAATCGATGAGATGCATGGAAAACTGCAGCACCTGGAGCTGGCACTGGTCAACATGAAGGGCCCAATTCTCCACAATGCATGACCACCTGTCATACAACCAGGGCTTCAAAAGTTGAATAAACTGGGCTATGAAGTTTTGTCTCATCTGCCATATTCATCTGACCTCTTGCCAAACAACTACCACTTCTTTAAGCATCTTGACAACTTTTTGCAGGGAAAACACTTACACAACCAGCAGGATGAAGAAAATGCTTTCCAAGAGTTCATCGAACCCTGAAAGCAGGGAATAAACAAGTTTATTTCTCATTGGCAAAAATGTGTTCAATGTAATGGTTTCTCTCTTTTTTTCTTTTTTTTTTTAAGACCGAGTCTCACTCTGTCGCCCAGGCCAGAGTGCAAAGGTGCAATCTCGGCTCACTGCCACCTCTGCCTCCTGGGCTCAAGAGATTCTCCTGCCTCAGCCTCTTGAGTAGCTGGGATTACAGGCACATGCTACCACACCCGGCTACTTTTTGTATTTTTAGTAGAGACGGGATTTCACCATGTTGGTCAGGCTGGTCTCAAACTCCTGACCTCCTGATCCGCCCGCCTCAGCCTCCCAAAGTGCTGGGATTACAGGCGTGAGCCACTGTGTTCAGTCCATTGTAATGGGTTCTATTTTGATTAATAAAGATGTGTTGCAGCCTAATTATAAAAATTTAAAATTCACGGTCCAAAACCACAATTACTTTGGCACCAACCTAATAATAGAAGAATTAAAAGAGGCCTTTATATTAGAGAGCCCATGGATGATAAAGTAATAAAGAATATTACAATCTCCATAACCCATAAACTTGGTAACTTAGACCAACTGGATGAATTAAAAGACACAATCTATTAATACTAAAATATAGGAGAAATAGGTCATCTAAATATATTGATATCTATTTTTAAAATGGAATCAATGCCTAATAACCTTACAGAAAACCTATATATTCCAAAAATCTGACATTCTGACATGTTATTCTAACTGGTGGGCTTCAGGGATTTCCATTTTGATAACAACATAGGTGAGTCACACACACTTACTTTTAGTGCTCATTGGGCAGGAAACCTATGTCCACTATAGGATACTGCAGAGCGAAGCATTTTGGAGAATTTAGGCAAGATAATATTATTTTCCGATTTAAGGGAAGACAACCAGTTTTATGTACAGTAATTCCTCATAATATCACAGGGGATACCATATTTAAACTTTGGGGTATCCCCAGGTATAATTCTTATTTGAACCACATGTGAATTTCAGACACAGAGGCTGCCCAACTTTGCTGGCTTGCAACAGATGTGGAAGTTAGTTCACAACCTACTTTGTGGAGGCATAAAATTCAATGAGCACTCATTTAGCATTTTATTTTAAATATTATTTTTGTAAACTTTGCATTTCCAATTAGGTGAAATTTTAAACCTGTTTCAGTTCTTATCCACTTTCCCCCACCCCCCCGAGACGGAGTCTTGCCCTGTCACCCAGGCTGGAGTGCAGTGACATGGTCTTGACTCACTTCAACCTTCACTTCCCAGGTTCAAGCAATTCTCCCACCTCGGCCTCCCAAGTAGCTGGGATTACAGGTGCCCACCACCACGCCCGGCTAATTTTTGTATTTTTAGTAGAGATGTGGCTTCCCCACATTGGTCAGGCTGGTCTTGAACTCCTGATCTTGTGATCTGCCCACCTGAGCCTCCCAGAGTACTCAGATTACAGGCCTGAGCCACCGTGCCTGGCCTCTCCATTCTTTTTAGGCAGAGGGGAGCAAGGATTGCTTTAAGTTAGGAGGGACTCCCAAGTACCCAACACATTTGTGTAAATTTCTTCCTTCAGAGTTCTTCGAATCAGCATCACCATTGTTAAAGGCCTCCCACATGGTAATAATTGTGCTACAGGGTTTTATGAACATGAAGTTTATGTTTGGCTGAATTAACCTTCTTGCTGTGGCACAAGGGTGGCATAGATGTTTTTACCAATTATGAAGCGGGTTCACTGTGCAATGGCTACCAACTTTTCTGAGTACAATGAGACCAAACACATTCATACATAAATTCCACGAAGTGAATTTATTACTTACAAATAGCAAACAAAAGACAACAGAAGTCTAGGATTCTATATGAACCACTACCCCAAGATCAGGAAGGCTACCCAGAGCAGATGGATGCAGTTTTGACTGTAAGTGCTTCACTTGCAGTACAACAGCGGGACCCCAGAAAGTAGCCTACCTTGGGTTTTCTCTCACAATGTGGTTTGCTGGACACAAGCGTTAAAGGCCATTCTGTTTGGAGCAGGGACTATAACAGAGCCTGGGCTGTTCTGACCAATGTCACCTGATTATCAGCATATTGCCTTCCCAGCATATCATACAGTTATCTTGAGAACTACCAGTAAGAAAGGAAGGAAAATGGCCCTACACCCTTAAAACTGAAGGATCAGGATATTTGTTGTTACAGAGGCACAGACAGTAGCAACAGAGTGTTCTTGTGAGCCATGTACTAGTTCTCTTGACCGGAGCGTGGCACCTAACTGTCTTTCTCTTTCCTTTCAATGGAAACTGTTTCAGAATATTTTAAATATTTTGAGTTTCTATATCTACAGAGTGGAGGCACATGATCGCTGGCAGTGTAGACTCTCTGCATGGTTACAGGAAAGAGTTCAGGAGCCCATCAATCCATATTGGAGGAGACCACCTAATCCTCCAGAGACTGTCACTCCATCTTCCTGGGGTTAGCTCCACATGCAGTAAGGCCATTATGTCTAAGGCCGGCAAGACTTGCAGTCCGAAGATTCAACTTTTGGCATGCTGATAAGCAGCAGTGATAAGAAAAGCCCACACACTTGCTAGGAATTTTTCAATGAAAGCAGCTGAGACTCTTCTTCATATGCTTCGATAGGGGCTAATATCAAACTCTTTCTTCCCATTTTCTTTACTCATCAGTGACTGAACCATGAGGCACCTTAGATATACACCTCATCAGGAGGGTGTAGGGGACAGCGGTAAGGGGAGCAGCAGCACAAGAAACAAACAAGGCCACTACTTCTCCCTACATAATAACTATTGTCTTGGAGTATACAATAATTAATAATGTCCACATGGCTGCCCTCAGCATACAGAGATGGTGACCAGAGTAGATGCAGGGACTACAGAGATACAGCCTGATCCTTGCTAATTACGACTTAAGTGTCAGCTTATGTGCTGGGCTTTTGTGCATTAACAAGCCAGGGCCTCAAAACTGCCTGCTAAGCACAGGCCAAATGTCATGCTGGGGTGTAATTAAACATTCATGTCTGGGAGATCAGAGCATTTTAGTGTGGGAGAAGATGACAACACCTGAAGACCACAAAATGCTGTGCAGATCAAAGGGAAGGCCCATCGTCAGCTCACGGTCTGACTCAGGTGACTGATGATGTGTTACGGAACCGTCAGCCGACAGCTGGTAGGTCAAGTTGAGCAGGTGTCCTGCATGAGGGCTGGTCCATTTCGTTTGTGTTGCCAATTGTTTCAATAGCGTCTCATGCACCCCACTAGTGAGGAAGGAATGAGCACCCTACGTTTACTGGCACCGTTAAACACATAACATCTATTACTGAACAGATAAGCCAGACATCAGTTATTAATTACATTTAGGAGGATGGTGTAAGCTCCCACAGGCCCAAACAGGGATTAACTTAGGAGCAGAGAGTGGTATAGCATGAAAAAAGTGAGGATGTTCCTTTTTTTTTTTTTTTTTTTTTGAGACAGAATCTCTCTCTGTCACCCTTGCTGGAGCGCAGTGGTGTGATCTCAGCTCACTGCAAGCTCCGTCTCCTGGGTTTATGCCATTCTCCTGCCTCAACCTCTCTAGAAGCTGGGACTACAGGCACACACCACCACACATGGCTAATTTTTTGTATTTCTCGTAGAGACGGGGTTTCACTGTGTTAGCCAGGATGGTCTTGATCTCCTGATCTCATGATTCACTGGCCTCGGCCTCCCTAAGTGCTGGGATTACAGGTGTGATCCATTGCACCCGGCCGAGGATGTTCCTTTGTTCATACAGGAGTATGTGATTGGTTTGTCTATTGGCTGGTAGAGAACTGAATCATGTCACACTGACTGGTAAGACTGTAATACTCTAAAATACAATATATAAACTATCATATCATAATGGTGCAATACTATCTACTACAATAAGAAAGGCATCGATGAAAAGCCCAACGCTATCATATGTGACTGAGAGATTGAATGCTTCCTCCCTCAGATTGGTTACAACATATTGTCCCATCACAGTCCTCTCTCCTTCATTCAAAGTGAATGATCCAAATAATAGACAGAAATAATAAAGAATAAAGGGCAACAAATGCAAAGAACTCATGAGATGATACTCTATGGTAAAATTTATTTACTTAGGAATTAATACCAACTCATTATTAGGAAAAAATAAACATCTTTACATCAAGAGTAGTTTTTCCTTTAATAAAGAAAGGTGGAATGTGTATAATGAACAAGGGATAATCGAAATTTGCCAAATGAGGCTAGTAAGACAATCCCAAAAATTCACAATCATTATTCACTTGTCCATTAATCACAGGACAATACACACAAATGAAACTTACCTGACCGGGTGCAGTGGCTCATGTCTGTAATCCCAGCACGTTGGGAGGCCAAGGTGGGCAAATCATGAGGCCAGGAGTTCAAGACCAGCCTAGCCAACATGGTGAAACCCTGTCTCTACTAAAAATACAAAGAATTAGCTGGACGTAGTGGCGGGAACCTGTAGTCCCAGCTACTCGGGAGGCTGAGGCAGGAGAATCACTTAAACCCAGGAGGCGGAGGTTGCAGTGAGCCGAGATTCACCACTGCACTCCAGCCTGGGCCCAACAGAGTGAGACTCCATCTCCAAAAAAGATAATAATGAAATTAAAAAATTAAACTTACCTTCATATTAGAAAACATTAAAATTCAACCGTGAATCCAGCACATTATCAAATGAATAGACAAAAATTCTACCAACAAACTTAATATCATTATCTATGAAACTCAAGTACTACTGCTTAAAGAGCATTTACAGAACTCTCACCTCAAGCTTTCCCTGCAAAACAAGATGAAATGCCTACTCAAGACTCTTTAAGAATGAGCCACTGATAAAAACAATATACTTGTAACTTGTGTAACATTTCATACATTTTTTCAAACACTGCACCATAATTAATTTACATCAGGCTTTCCAAATTAGAAAAGCTTCACTTATAGAACTTCTTTCCCATGGGAGTTTTCACATGACTTTTCAAGTAAATGTGAAAACTGAAAATATTCTTGCAGTTTCCAAACTATTAGAGTTTTAATCCTGTGTACGTTCTTGTATTTACAAGGTCCAGCCAGCTACAGTGTGCATTTTCATATGTTCTTGAGTGGGCATGAGAGAAATGAAACATTCCCACATTCTAGACATTCATAGGGTTTTTCTCAGGAATGAGCTGATGTCTTCAAATGGAACTAAAACAACTGAAGGCCTTACCACAAATTTAGATTCAAAAGGCTTTTCTCCACTCTGAGTCCTCCCAAATTTTCAAAAACAGGAAAATCTGAAGGCTTGACCACATTTCCTACATTCTTAAGGTTTCTGTGCAATGTGAGCCTTTTCATGTTTATGAGGGAATGGGAAAGAGTATATGTTTTACCACATTTTTTACATTCAAGGGTCTTTATTTATTTAGTTAGTTAGTTATTTTCTCTAATTTTGAGATGGAGTCTCACTCTGCCACCAGGCTGGAGTGCAGTGGCACAATCTCGGCTCCCTGCAACCTCCGCCTCCTGGGTTCAAGCGATTCTCCTGTCTCAGCCTCCTGAGTAGCTGGGATTACAACCATATGCTACCACACCCAGCTAATTTTTGTATTTTTAGTAGAGACGGGGTTTCACCGTGTTGGCCAGGATGGTCTCGATCTCCTGACCTCGTGATCTGCATGCACAGGGCTTTCCCCCAACACCCCATGGCTTTTTATGTCCTTGAAAAAGAACTAAGACAACTGAAATGTGCCACCATGCCCAGTTAATTATTTTGTTGTTTTTTTTTTTTTTTTTGAGATGGAGTCTTGCTCTGTCGCCCAGGCTGGCATGCAGTGGTGCGATCTCGGCTCACTGCAAGCTCTGCCTCCCAGGTTCACACCCTTCTCCTGTCTCCACCTCCTGAGTAGCTGGCTTGAGCCAGCATGCCCGGCATTATTTTATTTTTTCTAGAGACAGGGTTTCACCATGTTGCCCAGGTTGTTTCACATTGTTTTAATCCGGGCTGGTTATGAACTCCTGGGCTCAAGCAATACACACACCTTGGCCTCCCAAAGTGCTGGGATTATAGGCTGAGTCACTACACCCAGCCTCTATATCATGACTTCTTTCATAGCGAGTAAGATGGCTGGAACGAATGTAGGCTTTACCGCATCTCTTACATTCATAGGGTTTTTCTCCAGTATGAATTCTTTCGTGGAGGTGAAGGGAACTGAGACGACTGAAGGCTTGGTCACATTGTTTACATTCATAGGCTTTCTCTCCAGTATGAGTACTTCTATGGTTACAAAGGGAACTCAAATGACTAAAGGCTTTGCCACATTGTTTACCTTCAAAGGGTCTCTCTCCAGTATGAATGCTTCCATGGTAACGAAGGGAAGTGGAACAGCTGAAGGTTTTATCACATTTGGTAGATGTATAGGGTCTTTCTCCAGCGTGAGTCCTTTCACGCATCTTAAAATAACAAGAAAATCTGAATGCTTTCCCACATTCCTTACATTCCTAGGGTTTCTCTCCACTGTCAGTTCGTTCATGTATTACACAACAACCGGAAACAGTGAACGCTTTACCACACTGTTTACATTTATAGGGTTTTTCTCCTGTGTGAGTTCTCTGATGTCTTTCAAATGAATTGAGAAAATAAAACACTTTCCCATATATCGTACATTTATAACTGGATTTCCACTGTGCATTATCATGTGTCTTCTAATACCTGGAACAGAAACGAAGAATTTCCCACATTGTTCACATTTATATTGCTTCTCTCCATATAGTTTGTATCCTGAGTGAGCCAGGATATGCCTATTAAGGAGGGAATGATGTACAAAGACTTTTCCACAAACACTGCATTCACATTTTTTTAATCCAGTAGAAATGTTCTCATTCAGATCAAGATTTGGAACTTGGCTGACAACTTGTCCATACTGTCTACCTTCTTTGCTTTCACACAGTCTCTGTATCACATGATTTCTGTAAAAAATATGAAAAGCACATTATTATTGGTTGGTTTAATAACTTTCTACTTATTAATAGGTCTTGGGCTTACACTGCTCCCAATATCAAGGAAAATGCATTGTTATTATTATATTTTTTTTGCCATGATTGAATTATTTGAAAGTAAATGGGTTACTATTGAAAACACAGCTACCACCTGCATGGCTATGACCAAATTAGTAACATTCATATACACATTTTTGTAGTGCTACTTTCAATTAAACTGTTTTCCAAACACTGACTGCTACACTGAAGTATATTACATTTTGGGTGAAATTTTTCTAAAAAAAAATAAATTTCAAGTGACTCTTATTTGTTTTGGTTGCTTGTTTCTAAGTTCATGACAAGCTAAGATTCCTTCAGAGGACTTTATTTCCTCTTCTCAGTGCAAATTATTTTATCTCTTTCCCAGGTTTTTGAAAGTGATCTTCAATATTCTGGTCTTTCCATTTGTTTCCTAAAATGCAGACCCACAAAATTATCATGAATTATTACAAACTACAGAAACATTACTAGATTTCATGTTCATTGTACACAGTGCCCATGCCTGATTTCTTCACCAAATCATTCCCTTGCCACATTCCAAATCACAAATAGCACTGATGATAGGGAAATACTTCTGTAATTAAGTGAAATGTGTTGTCATTCTTACCTACAGAAGCCAGATTCCTGCAGGCTTCCTGCATCACTTCTCTGTAGAGGTTCTTTGAGAAGAATCTATCAAAATCCATTCCTCCTGGGTAAAGTTCAGAGCCACATCCTCAAAAGCCATGGAGTCCTAGAACATTCCACACTTGTGGATAGAAGGACGGGTGAGAATGACAGCACTGGGAATCTATACTCAATCCAAAAGCTGTTTACATAATTCTAAAATTTCCAACCATTTATTCTGTGACTTGATTGTCACAACTCTTACTCTGTTCACACATACTCCCTCCCACACAGCAGTACTATTGCTAAAATTGAACTATTCAAAAAGGCAACAGCAAAGTAGAAACACCCATCTCATTAGAGAATCCAGGGAGTAAGATGTGCTGCTGGGAGTTACCTTTTAACTTCACTTTGTACATTTCTAGTATCTGTCATAATAAAGTCCTACCTGATGTGCATAAGGGAGTTAATATTATCAGTCCTGAGACTACTTATTCTTAAAAATGCCTGCTCACAAAATTCCATCTTTGTTTGTATTGGTAACTTACATTTTGAAAGGGATTCCACCAAACCAAGTAATAAGAATGACTCACTGCATTTAAATGGCTTATGTAATATATTTACCAAAACTTTTTCTGCCGAAGGTCTATTATTTTCACTACAGTGGTGCTTAGGAAACCAGACACCAAAACACAGTCTGAACACTAAGTGTTCAATGAGTTTCCCTGGTAGACAATATTTTATACGTGCTGTCACTTATTAACTGGGGAGTTGAGCCCATTCCATGTGATTATACCAAGAGAGAGTAGGATTATTAAATTTAATTGAGTAGTAAATAAAACCAATAATTGATATTTAACAATACTAATACAATAATTTTTAAAATTTCTATTGCACAATGTCAAGGCATTTTAAAATGACATTAATGTCACCACTTCCAGATGCTATTCCTATGAAATCACATAAATTCCCAAATCAGGTTGTTTTTAGGCAGGAAAAATTACTTTTTCATGCGTAGTAAAAATGACAAATGACTAATGTTTTTTCGTCATCTAAAAAAAGAGTGATGGCTTGTCTAACATACTTCTAAGATTTTCAAACGAAAATACTCAGGACAGCTCAGTATTAGCAGAGAGATGAGCAAGCAGACCAACGGGAAGAAAAGTCTTAATGACCCAGCATTTATGTGGAAAGTTGACGAATGATAGAGTAGGCACCGTAGAATAGAAAAAGAAATCACATGCACTTTAAAATATGAGGCAAACCAGGCTGGCGTCTACTTGGGAAAATACATTGCATTCTTCTCTATTCCATGAACCATAATCAATGTATTAGATATTCAAATACGAAAGATAAAACCAGAACACTTTCAGAAGTCACAGGAAGATTTTTTTTTTTTTTTTTTTACGAAGGATTAGACAGAATTTCTTTTATGTAAGAAAACAGTAATAAAGGAACAGACAAACTCTAACATGTTAAAATTTAGGGAATTAAAAGAAAATAGAGTGGGCCGGGTGTGCTGGCCCACGCCTGTAATCCCAGCACCTTGGGAGGCTGAGGCGGGCAATCACCTGATGTCAGGAGGTTGAGACCAGCCTGGCCAACATGGCAAAACCCCGCCTTTTTGCTGTTTGTTTGTTTGTTTGTTTTTTGAGACGGAGTCTTGCATTGTCGCTTGGGCTGGGATGCAGTGGCAAGATGTTGGCTCACTGCAAACTTCACCTCCCGGGTTCAAGCAATTCTCTTGCCTCAGCCTCCCGAGTAGCTAGGATTACAAGTGCCTGCCACCAGACTCAGCTAATTTTTTTGTATTTGTGGTAGAGACAGTTTTTCGCCATGTTGGCCAGGCTGCTCTGGAACTCCTGACCTCGTGATCCGCCCACCTTGGCCTCCCAAAGTGCTGGGATTACAGGCATAAGCCACCGCGCCAGGCCTAAAACCCTATGTTTACTAAAAATACAAAAATTAGATATGTGTGATGGTGGGTGCCTATAATCCCACTCGGGAGGCTGACACAGGAGAATCACTTGAACCCGGGAGGCAGAGGTTGCAGTAAGTAGAGATGGTGCCACTGCACTCCAGCCGGGCTACAAAGCAAGACAGTGTCTCCAAAAAAACCATAAAACAACACCAAAAAACCCCTCAGATATCCAGATAAGAGGATACAGATGTGTCCACTGTCATAAATTCTTCACCATGCTACAAGAGGGAAACTGACATTTTGGTGAATCTTTGTAAATCATCAATTTATCTATCACACTTTTATTTCACTAGTAGCATTGACAAAGCTGAGTGTTACAATTCCATTTGACATTACCCTTGAAAAGAACAGACCTTTAAAACTTACTACACTCACTCTGGGGAAGAAAGAAATATGAACTTTTAGCAAATAAAATATGTCATTTTACCTTGCTACTTTAGAAATAGTACCTTTATCTTTCAAGCTGTACTGACAACATGTATCTTACAGTCAATGAAAAACTGAAACTCAAATAAGCGGACAAGCCTTATCAAGGTAACAAACTCAGGGAGAGGCAGTGCTGACTCCAACACAGACCTTTCTAAGTGTCACGGCAGGCCCTTCTATCCCTCGGGACACCCATCCTGTTCAGTAAAGTCCTCAGTGACCACCTAGGAGGCACTGGCACTGCTCTTTGTCCTCCTGTGTGCCTTCAGTGCATTTTCATATTCAGGTTCTTGCATATCCTCTCTGGGGTGGGTTTTCCTTGACCTTTGGGACAGTTTTTCTCTCTTCACAAGTCTGAGACAATCTAGAGAGCAGAAATCGTTTCTGCCTTTTCCTCTCAATATCAGCATCCCATTTGCAGACCGTCAATGTGTGTCCGCGGAATAAAAGCTCCGGCTGGAGGAACAGTTTTTTTTTTGTTTTGTTTTGTTTTGTTTTTTGTTTTTTTTTTTTTTTTTTTGAGACGGAGTCTCGCTGTGTCGCCCAGGCTGGAGCGCAGTGGCCGGATCTCAGCTCACTGCAAGCTCCGCCTCCCGGGTTTACGCCATTCTCCTGCCTCAGCCTCCCGAGTAGCTGGGACTACAGGCGCCCGCCACCTCGCCCGGCTAGTTTTTTTTTTTTTGTATATTTTTAGTAGAGACGGGGTTTCACCGGGTTAGCCAGGATGGTCTCGATCTCCTGACTTCGTGATCCGCCCGTCTCGGCCTCCCAAAGTGCTGGGATTACAGGCTTGAGCCACCGTGCCCGGCCTGGAGGAACAGTTTTAATGACCTATCTTTAAAGACATTACGTTGTATTGTCCATTCATTTTAATGTCCTAAAATTTTAATAACCCTAAGGGGTCACCATTATAGATGAAACTATACCAGGAGATTCCTCTAAGGCCAGGAGCATCCAACTGCTCCCCTGAGAGACTCTACTCCCTACCTCAGGCTGTCGTTGGCGATGAGATGACCCCGGGGCTGATACTCACTAGACCCTCCAATAGACATGGCCACTGTGGGTATCCTGGGTCATCCCCAGACAGTTCTAAAATGCCAGGACTAGGAAAAGACAGGAGGGTGGCTGAGGACACAGCACCCTGTAAAGTTTTCACGTGGGGACCTCAACCTAAAGACATTTTGGTAATATGTACATTTAGGAAAGATGAAAAGAAGAGAGGCACAATGATTTTTTTTTTTTTACAGTAGAGTGTCAGATGATTTCTTCTCCACTTTCCTCTCATGTAAAATGTTTGGAAACAGAAAAATATTTTGGCCAAGGTGGCTCACGCATGTATTCCCAGCACTTTAGGAGGCCGAGGTGGGCGATCAGTTAAGGTCAGGAGTTCAAAACCAAACTAACCAACATGGCAAAACCCTGTCTCTACTAAAAAAAAAAAAAAATAGCTGGACGTGGTGGTGGACGCTTATAAGCCCAGCTACTTGGGAGGCTGAGGCAGGAGAATTGCCTGAACCCAGGAGTCAGAGGTTGCAGTGAGCTGAGACTACACCATTGCACTCCAGCCTGGCGACAGGGCGAGACTCTGTCTCAACAACAACAACAACAAATATATATATATATATATATATATATATATATATAATATAAAATACACATTTAAAATTACTACCTGTAGATAGTATTTGAAGTCATGGGACTGACTGAAGGTAGAAACAAGAGAAGGCAAGGAAAGTTTTTATATTGATATTTATATATAATTATATAAAATTAATATATATAATTATAATATATAAATGTATCATATAGGCTGTGCACAGTGGCTTACACCTGTAATCCCAGCAATTTGGGAGGCCAAGGTGGGCAGATCACCTGAGGTCAGGAGTTCGAGACTAGCCTGACCAACATGGAGAAATCCCATCTCTACTAAAGATACAAAAATTAGCCAGGCGTGGTGGTGCATGTCTGTAATCCCAGGTACTCAGGAGACTGAAGCAGGAAAATCACTTGAACCCAGGAGGTGGAGGTTGCGGTGAGCCCAGATTGTGTCATTGCACTGCAGCCTGGGTGACAAGGGTTAAACTCCATCGCAAAATAAATAAATAAATAAATAAAACAAGAAATATATATTTATATCTAAATATATAATTATTATACTTAAATGTGTATATACATACATTTATTATAAATTTATTAATATATGAAATATATTTATTTCTGAGACAGGGTCTGGCTCTGTTACCCAGGCTGGAGTGCAGTGGCACTATCATAGCTCATTGGGGCCTTGAACAGATGGCTCAAGCGATCCTCCCATCTCAGCCTCCTGAGTGGCTAGGATTGCATGCACACACCACCATGCATAGCTAATTTTAAAATTTTTTGTAGAGACAGGGTCTTCCTTTTTTGCCTAAGCTGGTATTGAACTCATAGGCTCAAGTGATCTTCCTGCCTCAGGCTTCCAATGTGTTAGACGTGGGCCACTGCATCTGGTCTAATGCATTTTTTAATTTGCGAGTTTATATTATTTAATATTTTGAAGTACTGAATGTGTTGAACAACCAAGTTGCAGAATTCCCGAACAATGGACGGTCAGCTGTCATGTCCTGGTTCAAATCGTCCCAGCACACCAAGGCTAGAAACCTTTCAGCCAACTTCCACTTATATCTCCCGGGGCAGGACAATGTCACTTGGCCAATCTCCACTAAGAGGGACTCTTGAAAGGCAAGAAACTATTCTGTTCTCTATAATGGAACGTGACCAGGGAGGAGGCAGTTGGGAGGGCCAGCTGGGCCCTCCAACCAGCAGCGTCCACCATCGACCAACTGCCCTAGAGCTACACCGTGCTGGGCATTTGGGGCACTGTTATGAGCAAGAGTTCCCATTTTTCTTCTCATGGGACCTTCATGCTAGTGGCAAGAGACTTTTTTTTTCTTTTATTTTTTGAGACAGAGTTTTGTTCTTGTCACTCAGGTTGGAGTGCAATGGTGTCATCTCGGCTCACTGCAACCTCTGCCTCCTGGATTCAAGCAATTCTCCTGCCTCAGCCTTCCGAGTAGCTGGGATTACAGGACTGCACCACCACATCTAGCTAATTTTTGTATTTTTGGTAGAGATGGGGTTTCACCATGTTGGCCAGGCTGGTCTGGAACTCCTGAGCCACTGCACCCAGTCAAGAGGGAGATTTGAAATCAATAAGTAGAATTGTGATGAATGTTGGAAAGAAGAATGTGTGTGATGGGGAGGGGACCTAAGTTATTGTCTCATATTTTAACACTTTCATAGGCAATAACTAAAAACTTAGAAGCTTAAAGTAACAAACACCTTTAAGCCAATTTTGGCAAGCTAGGAGTTGAGCACATTTTAGCAGGTCCTGTGCTTGGGATCTCATGCTAAGCAGCTGGGCTGCATCCTCATCTGAGGCTCCACCAGGGCAGAATACATTTCCAGGTCCGCCGAGGTTACTGGCAGAATTCATTTGCTTGGACCCGCTTGGCAAGGGCCCAGCTTTTTGCTTCCTTGCCTACGGGGCTCCTACAAAGGTCCTTTCTCAGCAGAGCATCTCCCTCCTGGAGCGCCTGCAGGTGGAACCTTTCTCTCTAGTGTGCGAAGGTGATGCACTGTGACAGTGACATCCCATTGCTTTTGCCAGGCTCTATGGGTTAGAAGCCAGTCACCGGTTTTGCTCGTACCCAAGGTCAGGAAGACTATGCAAGGGCATAGGTCATTGGGGGGTCAGTCACTTTAGGGTGTGGCTGCCACCACTGAACTCGGTGAGACTTTAAGGGCTGGTAGGAGCTGGCCAGGTACAGGGGTGAGGGTGTGTCAGGCAGGGGTGAGGGCATGGAGGGGGATGCAGAGGCCTGCACCCTGGAATGTCCTTTCACTCCCTGAGGTTTTGTTCTCCTTATCCCTGAGTACATCCCAGAACACGGTGGGGCCCTAGCAGGGGAGAGGTAGGGAATCCTGTGTTGTTCATCTGGGGACCTTGTTAGGCAAATCAGATTAGGGGCCAGGCTTTCAGTGGTGGGTGTGAGCGTGGGAGTGATGAGTGTGCAGGTGTGTGTGGGAAGAGCGATGGGGATGGGGTCAGCCCCAGCCACCATGAAGACCTTAACCGTGCATCCACCCATCCCAGCAGCGTCCCTGAGTGAATGCCTTCAGGGTGCAGGTCCTGTTTTACACATGGAAGTGAATCAGAGTGGGACACTCCCTTGCCTTAGAGAGGTCACACTTCTCCTTCTTCTTCTTCTTCTTTTTTTTTTAAAATTTGTGACAGATTCTCACTCTGTTGCCCAGGCTGGAGTGCAGTGGTGTGACCTTGGCTCACTGCAACCTCTGCCTCCCAGGTTCAAGCAATTTTCCTGCCTCAGCCTCCTGGGTAGGGGAGCTGGGATGACAGGCACGCATTACCATGCCTGGCTAATTGTTGTATTTTAGTTTCCATATTGGCCAGGCTGGTCCCAGTCTCCTGGCCTCAAGCGATCTGCCTGCCACAGTCTCCCAAAGTGCTGTGACTACAGGTGTAAGCCACCACATCGGGCGAGAGGTCACACTTCATGTCACGTGGGAGGCAGCCACTCAGACAGCACCCCAGCTGGCGCTGGGAGTGAGGGGTGCTCAGCGTCCTAGGAAGGCAGAGGGCTGCATGAGAGGTTCGGGGAGGAAGGACTGGAGGAGGATTTGAGATTTTCACCTGAGCAGCTGGGTGGATGGAGGGGCTGTTTACAGAGAATCACAAGAATGTGGATGAGCAGGTTAGGGCATTAAGAAACCACTCTGTTTTGGCCGCGGACAATTTGAGATGTTTCCCTGTGTCCAGCTGGGGCTTTGGGAAAGGTCAGGGCTGGGCATCTGACTGGGATGGATGTCTCTGGCAGGCAGCAGAGCATGTGGATGGTTTGTGAAGCCCGCAAGGGCATGACATTTCCTGTGGCAGTGCCCACTGCAAATGGAAAGGCATTTGGCCTGAGTCCAGACATATACAAGTTGGGCAGAGAAGGGGGTGGGTCCTCGGAACCCACCGAGGAGCAGCTGTGGAAGTACAGGGAAACCAATGTGTGGGGGCACGTGAAGCAGGAAGCTCAAATAAGATGAGGAAAGACGTTTTAAAGACGATCTGGGCTGGAGACAGTGGTTCATGCCTGTAATCCCAACACTTTGGGAGGCTGAGACGAGAGGATAGCTTGAGGCCAGAAGGTTGAGACCAGCCTGAGCAATATAGGGAGACCCTATTTCTATAAATAAATAAACACCATTGGTACTTGGCATTTCAGGCGGGGAACAGCAAACATATGAAAGCTCTGAGGCAGGAAAGGGAAGTGATTAGTGCTTGCTCCTGGTTCCTTTATCAGACCTTAAAGAGATGCAGAGACATTTCAGATACTCCTTGGCCGAGCTCCTTCAGGGAAGGCCTAAGTTCGCTTCTACTTCCCATCTATTAAATTTTTTTTTTTTTTTTTTTTTGAGACAGAGTCTCACTCTGTCGCCCAGGCCGGAGCGCATGCAGTTGGCACCATCTCAGCTCACTGCAACCTCCAGCTCCCGGGTTCAAACGATTATCTTGCCTCAGTCTTCCCGGTAGCTGGGACCACAGGTACGCGCCACCACGATCGGCTAAGTTTTTGTATTTTTAGCAGAGATGGGGTTTCATCTTGTTGGTCAGGCTGGTTTCGAACTCCTGGCCTCAAGTGATCCACCTGCCTCGGCCCCACAAAGTGCTGGATTACAGTGCTGGGATTACAGGCCCTACTTCACTCCTAACGCCCACCATAAGTGCTTCCAACTGTTTGCTGAATGACAAGGTGAACGAGTGAATGGGACTACATGACTTCGGGCAGCAGGCAATCCTATTCCTTGGACCTCAGTTTCACTTTTTGTAAAGCAAGCCTGTCTCTCGCTCTCTGCCCTAAAAGCCTGAGTTCTGGGCTTGAGATGAGCGCGTCCTGTAGAGCAGACTCCAGGTGGACGTTGAGCTGGGTCTTCTAGGAGGCCAGGATCCTACCAGCTCTTGGGTCCGGTCCTCCCGCGGGACCCTGCACGCCCAGTCCCGGCACCGCCCCGCCCAACCTCCATTTGTTCCCCCAGGCCCCGCCCTCTCCACACGGCTCGCTCCCCATTGACCGGGGGGCGGGCCCTTGGCGCCCGGCTCCGCTGGGGGCGGGGCGGCGGGAGACGGGCTGGTCCGTGTGCACCTGCACGGTGTGTGTCCCGGCCGCAGCCCCGCGCCAGCTGCAGCTCCTTGATCCGAGCCGGATCCTGAGCGGGGAACACGGGCTGAAGCGGCGGCGGCGGCCCCGCCCCGGGGCTCCATTGTTGAGGCTGCCGCGGCTCTGTCGGCTGCTCAGCTGCGCTCCAGTCGGCCCAGGCGCCGCGGCGAGGAGCGAGCGCTGCCAGGCGGCGGCCTGAGGTGAGACGGCGCGACGGGCAACGGGGTCTCCAGAGCGAGCGGGGTCTCTGCCCCGGGCGTGGCAGCTCCGAGCTGGGCTCCTCAGGGTCCGAGGTCGGGATCCGGGGTCCTTGCTCCTGGACTTTGTCTCGGCCTCGGGTGGCACCGGGGGCTTCGCGCCTGCTACGATACCGTATGGGCCTGCGCGGGGATCCTGGTCGCCCTGCGGGTGGCGGCAGGTCCCCACTGCTCCCCGGCTCCCCGCGTCTACCGCGGAGTGCACTGCATGGACCCGGGCGTTGGCTTCTGCCCGGTCCTCCGCGGCGTGGCTGGTCCCCGCGTGCGGTAGAGGGGGCCCTGCGAGGACCCACTCGTGGGGCGGGGTCCGGGTCACCGCGAGTGGTAGACTCCGCCGCCCTCCCCGACCTCCCTCGCAGCGAGACTGCTTCGCTAGACTCACCGAGGGGACTGCGCGGACCCTCGGACGAGGGAGTCCGTGACTCTGGGTGGGGGCTCTTTCCCGGCCCCGCATGACGGCTTCCTGAGTGTTTTGTCACCTATATAGGTGGCTTCGTGGACCCGCGCGCGTGGGTCCTGGCCGCCCTGCTAGTGGGGCTGTGCGCTGCCCCGTGGCTCCTCTGGGTCGACTCCGCCTGGGACGCGCGTGTAGTGGGGGTCCGTGCGCGAGGGTCGCGGTTGGTGGGGGCGCGCTGACCCCGCCCCATGGTTTATCCTCTCACTTGCCCGGCGGGAGGAAGCGAGAGGCGCGGGCCCGGAGCTGTCGCACAGCGGCCGCACGGACCTCTGCCCTGGCCGGCGGGTCCAGGGGGGCGAGGGGCTATCACTGCGCGTCCCACCGCCGCACTTCCCGCTCTGGCCCCGGGCTGGGTTCTGATTGGAGGGAGCAGGGCCCTTCTGCCTGGCGTTTCTTGATTTCTTCCGTTAGTAATGGGAAGAAAAAAAAAATCTGGAAAGGTAGATTGAACTTTGTAACTCTCGGCGCTTGGAGAGTGGAAGAAACTCTCCCAAAAATTTGGCGGGCTGGAAAATGCGTTTCAAGCAGGAGCATCCACACCCACGGAATGAAGCCAAGGCAGTTACAGTTAGAAGTCAGATTTATGAGGGGAGAGCAAGGGTGAGGTCCGTGGGTGGGGAGACTCCGACCTCAGCTTGATGAGAAGACCTGATGCTGCCCCTCAGACGCGTATTTCTCAGCCACCAGAGAAAGTGGAATCACTCCTTAGTGAATGCTTTCATCAAACTTTTGAAAAACCTGTAATGTCCCAGGAAGGAAAATCGAACTGGACAGTTTTCCCCTTTTAAGACTGTTAAACGTCCCGGAGACAAACAGCAGAAGACTCAAGGAGTCCAAATACTCAACCTGAAGTTCTTTCTGAACAAGAGATGGTGTATAAGTAACAGGCATACGAGACAAAACTGAACTAATCACCGCAGCTGATGCTCCTAGCCCTGTAGCGTGTCATGCAGGCCCTTTTGCCTTCTCTGCCCTCCGCTGTCCCAGACCCCAAAGCTACAGCGCACCTCCAGTCATCAGCTCCTGCCGACCCATTGCTATGAACTCTGTTTCGGTGGCTCCTTTCTCTCTGAAGTTTTGCTTGTTCTCCTGAAGTCCTGGTCTTGAAGA